>NW_026869732.1:532500-575000 GCF_905332965.1 Bombus pascuorum | reverse complement strand
CGCGATTCGTGCTGATCGATGTATCTCGATGATGTTGTTGTTTTCGTTTTTGTTTTCGTTTTTGTTTTCGTTTTTGTTTTCGTTTTTCTTTTCGTGTTTGTTTTCGTTTTTGTTTTCGTTTTTGTTTTCGTTTTTGTTTTCGTTTTTGTTTTCGTTTTTGTTTTCGTTTTTGTTTTCGTTTTTCTTTTCGTGTTTGTTTTCGTTTTTGTTTTCGTTTTTGTTTTCGTTTTTGTTTTCGTTTTTGTTTTCGTTTTTGTTTTCGTTTTTGTTTTCATTTTTGTTTTCGTTTTTGTTTTCGTTTTTGATTTCGTTTTTGTTTTCGTTTTTGTTTTCGTTTTTGTTTTCGTTTTTGTTTTCGTTTTTGTTTTCGTTTTTGTTTTCGTTTTTGTTTTCGTGTTTGTTTTCGTTTTTGTTTTCGGTTTTGTTTTCGTTTTTGTTTTTGTTTTCGTTTTTGTTTTTGTTTTTGTCCTTGTTTCTGTCCTTGTCTTTGTCTTAATTGGTTTTTGTTTGTACGAGACTAAGTCCAGCGGCATAATGCTCTTCGATCGCACACGACCAAGTCCAGCGGCGTGTCGCTCCTAGGGCTGTTGCGAATACTTAAAAGTCCCTACGGTCAAAATCATTGGGTTGCGACTCACCTTTACGAGTTGCTCGCTCGCTGCGCTCGCTCGGAATGTTATAGCCTTACCTAAAACCAATCCACCTTGCGTTCGTTTTTCGAAAAGACCGCGATTTTCCGATAATTTACAGACGCGCGGGATCGGTTTTGAGGTTAGGCTAGTTTTATAAGAGCGAGCGAAGCGAGCGAGAAGCTACATCAATTCCCGCGCTATAGTTATATATCAAATGTTCTTTACTAACAATTCTCACCGATCGAAAGAAAGTTTCTGATTTGTAGAAGAATAACAGATATGTTTCGCTAGGTACGCGATTCGTGCTGATCGATGTATCTCGATGATGTTGTTGTTTTCGTTTTTGTTTTCGTTTTTGTTTTCGTTTTTGTTTTCGTTTTTGATTTCGTTTTTGTTTTCGTTTTTGTTTTCGTTTTTGTTTTCGTTTTTGTTTTCGTTTTTGTTTTCGTTTTTGTTTTCGTTTTTGTTTTCGTTTTTGTTTTCGTTTTCGTTTTTGTTTTCTTTTTTGTTTTCGTTTTTGTTTTCTTTTTTGTTTTCGTTTTTGTTTTCGTTTTTGTTTTCGTTTTTGTTTTCGTTTTTGTTTTCGTTTTTGTTTTCGTTTTTGTTTTCGTTTTTGATTTCGTTTTTGTTTTCGTTTTTGTTTTCGTTTTTGTTTTCGTTTTTGTTTTCGTTTTTGTTTTCGTTTTTGTTTTCGTTTTTGTTTTCGTGTTTGTTTTCGTTTTTGTTTTCGTTTTTGTTTTCGTTTTTGTTTTTGTTTTCGTTTTTGTTTTTGTTTTTGTCCTTGTTTCTGTCCTTGTCTTTGTCTTAATTGGTTTTTGTTTGTACGAGACTAAGTCCAGCGGCATAATGCTCTTCGATCGCACACGACCAAGTCCAGCGGCGTGTCGCTCCTAGGGCTGTTGCGAATACTTAAAAGTCCCTACGGTCAAAATCATTGGGTTGCGACTCACCTTTACGAGTTGCTCGCTCGCTGCGCTCGCTCGGAATGTTATAGCCTTACCTAAAACCAATCCACCTTGCGTTCGTTTTTCGAAAAGACCGCGATTTTCCGATAATTTACAGACGCGCGGGATCGGTTTTGAGGTTAGGCTAGTTTTATAAGAGCGAGCGAAGCGAGCGAGAAGCTACATCAATTCCCGCGCTATAGTTATATATCAAATGTTCTTTACTAACAATTCTCACCGATCGAAAGAAAGTTTCTGATTTGATAGAAGAATAACAGATATGTTTCGCTAGGTACGCGATTCGTGCTGATCAATGTATCTCGATGATGTTGTTGTTTTCGTTTTTGTTTTCGTTTTTGTTTTCGTTTTTGTTTTCGTTTTTGATTTCGTTTTTGTTTTCGTTTTTGTTTTCGTTTTTGTTTTCGTTTTTGTTTGTGTTTTTGTTTTCGTTTTTGTTTTCGTTTTTGTTTTCGTTTTTGTTTTCGTTTTTGTTTTCGTTTTTGTTTTCGTTTTTGTTTTCGTTTTTGTTTTTGTTTTCGTTTTTGTTTTCGTTTTTGTTTTTGTTTTCCTTTTCGTTTTTGTTTGTGTTTTTGTTTTCGTTTTTGTTTTCGTTTTTGTTTTCGTTTTTGTTTTCGTTTTTGTTTTCGTTTTTGTTTTCGTTTTTGTTTTCGTGTTTGTTTTCGTTTTTGTTTTCGTTTTTGTTTTCGTTTTTGTTTTTGTTTTCGTTTTTGTTTTCGTTTTTGTTTTTGTTTTCCTTTTCGTTTTTGTTTGTGTTTTTGTTTTTGTCCTTGTTTCTGTCCTTGTCTTTGTCTTAATTGGTTTTTGTTTGTACGAGACTAAGTCCAGCGGCATAATGCTCTTCGATCGCACACGACCAAGTCCAGCGGCGTGTCGCTCCTAGGGCTGTTGCGAATACTTAAAAGTCCCTACGGTCAAAATCATTGGGTTGCGACTCACCTTTACGAGTTGCTCGCTCGCTGCGCTCGCTCGGAATGTTATAGCCTTACCTAAAACCAATCCACCTTGCGTTCGTTTTTCGAAAAGACCGCGATTTTCCGATAATTTACAGACGCGCGGGATCGGTTTTGAGGTTAGGCTAGTTTTATAAGAGCGAGCGAAGCGAGCGAGAAGCTACATCAATTCCCGCGCTATAGTTATATATCAAATGTTCTTTACTAACAATTCTCACCGATCGAAAGAAAGTTTCTGATTTGATAGAAGAATAACAGATATGTTTCGCTAGGTACGCGATTCGTGCTGATCGATGTATCTCGATGATGTTTTTGTTTTCGTTTTTGTTTTCGTTTTTGTTTTCGTTTTTGTTTTCGTTTTTCTTTTCGTGTTTGTTTTCGTTTTTGTTTTCGTTTTTGTTTTCTTTTTTGTTTTCGTTTTTGTTTTCGTTTTTGTTTTCTTTTTTGTTTTCGTTTTTGTTTTCTTTTTTGTTTTCGTTTTTGTTTTCGTTTTTGTTTTCGTTTTTGTTTTCGTTTTTGTTTTCGTGTTTGTTTTCGTTTTTGTTTTCGTTTTTGTTTTCGTTTTTGTTTTCGTTTTTGTTTTCGTGTTTGTTTTCGTTTTTGTTTTCGTTTTCGTTTTCGTTTTTGTTTTTGTTTTCTTTTTTGTTTTCGTTTTTGTTTTCGTTTTTGTTTTCGTTTTTGTTTTCGTTTTTGTTTTCGTTTTTGTTTTCGTTTTTGTTTTCGTTTTTGTTTTCGTTTTTGTTTTCGTTTTTGATTTCGTTTTTGTTTTTGTTTTTGTTTTCGTTTTTGTTTTCGTTTTTGTTTTCGTTTTTGTTTTCGTTTTTGTTTTCGTTTTTGTTTTCGTTTTTGTTTTTGTTTTCGTTTTTGTTTTCGTTTTTGTTTTCGTTTTTGTTTTCGTTTTTGTTTTCGTTTTTGTTTTCGTTTTTGTTTTTGTTTTCGTTTTTGTTTTCGTTTTTGTTTTTGTTTTCCTTTTCGTTTTTGTTTGTGTTTTTGTTTTCGTTTTTGTTTTCGTTTTTGTTTTCGTTTTTGTTTTCGTTTTTGTTTTCGTTTTTGTTTTCGTTTTTGTTTTCGTTTTTGTTTTCGTTTTTGTTTTCGTTTTTGTTTTCGTTTTTGTTTTTGTTTTCGTTTTTGTTTTCGTTTTTGTTTTTGTTTTCCTTTTCGTTTTTGTTTGTGTTTTTGTTTTTGTCCTTGTTTCTGTCCTTGTCTTTGTCTTAATTGGTTTTTGTTTGTACGAGACTAAGTCCAGCGGCATAATGCTCTTCGATCGCACACGACCAAGTCCAGCGGCGTGTCGCTCCTAGGGCTGTTGCGAATACTTAAAAGTCCCTACGGTCAAAATCATTGGGTTGCGACTCACCTTTACGAGTTGCTCGCTCGCTGCGCTCGCTCGGAATGTTATAGCCTTACCTAAAACCAATCCACCTTGCGTTCGTTTTTCGAAAAGACCGCGATTTTCCGATAATTTACAGACGCGCGGGATCGGTTTTGAGGTTAGGCTAGTTTTATAAGAGCGAGCGAAGCGAGCGAGAAGCTACATCAATTCCCGCGCTATAGTTATATATCAAATGTTCTTTACTAACAATTCTCACCGATCGAAAGAAAGTTTCTGATTTGATAGAAGAATAACAGATATGTTTCGCTAGGTACGCGATTCGTGCTGATCGATGTATCTCGATGATGTTTTTGTTTTCGTTTTTGTTTTCGTTTTTGTTTTCGTTTTTGTTTTCGTTTTTCTTTTCGTGTTTGTTTTCGTTTTTGTTTTCGTTTTTGTTTTCTCTTTTGTTTTCGTTTTTGTTTTCGTTTTTGTTTTCTTTTTTGTTTTCGTTTTTGTTTTCGTTTTTGTTTTCGTTTTTGTTTTCGTTTTTGTTTTCGTTTTTATTTTCGTTTTTGTTTTCGTGTTTGTTTTCGTTTTTGTTTTCGTTTTTGTTTTCGTTTTTGTTTTCGTTTTTGTTTTCGTTTTTGTTTTCGTTTTTGTTTTCGTTTTTGTTTTCGTTTTTGTTTTTGTTTTCGTTTTTGTTTTCGTTTTTGTTTTTGTTTTCCTTTTCGTTTTTGTTTGTGTTTTTGTTTTCGTTTTTGTTTTCGTTTTTGTTTTCGTTTTTGTTTTCGTTTTTGTTTTCGTTTTTGTTTTCGTTTTTGTTTTCGTGTTTGTTTTCGTTTTTGTTTTCGTTTTTGTTTTCGTTTTTGTTTTCGTTTTTGTTTTCGTTTTTGTTTTTGTTTTCCTTTTCGTTTTTGTTTGTGTTTTTGTTTTTGTCCTTGTTTCTGTCCTTGTCTTTGTCTTAATTGGTTTTTGTTTGTACGAGACTAAGTCCAGCGGCATAATGCTCTTCGATCGCACACGACCAAGTCCAGCGGCGTGTCGCTCCTAGGGCTGTTGCGAATACTTAAAAGTCCCTACGGTCAAAATCATTGGGTTGCGACTCACCTTTACGAGTTGCTCGCTCGCTGCGCTCGCTCGGAATGTTATAGCCTTACCTAAAACCAATCCACCTTGCGTTCGTTTTTCGAAAAGACCGCGATTTTCCGATAATTTATAGACGCGCGGGATCGGTTTTGAGGTTAGGCTAGTTTTATAAGAGCGAGCGAAGCGAGCGAGAAGCTACATCAATTCCCGCGCTATAGTTATATATCAAATGTTCTTTACTAACAATTCTCACCGATCGAAAGAAAGTTTCTGATTTGATAGAAGAATAACAGATATGTTTCGCTAGGTACGCGATTCGTGCTGATCGATGTATCTCGATGATGTTTTTGTTTTCGTTTTTGTTTTCGTTTTTGTTTTCGTTTTTGTTTTCGTTTTTCTTTTCGTGTTTGTTTTCGTTTTTGTTTTCGTTTTTGTTTTCTTTTTTGTTTTCGTTTTTGTTTTCGTTTTTGTTTTCTTTTTTGTTTTCGTTTTTGTTTTCTTTTTTGTTTTCGTTTTTGTTTTCGTTTTTGTTTTCGTTTTTGTTTTCGTTTTTGTTTTCGTGTTTGTTTTCGTTTTTGTTTTCGTTTTTGTTTTCGTTTTTGTTTTCGTTTTTGTTTTTGTTTTCGTGTTTGTTTTCGTTTTTGTTTTCGTTTTCGTTTTCGTTTTTGTTTTCTTTTTTGTTTTCGTTTTTGTTTTCGTTTTTGTTTTCGTTTTCGTTTTCGTTTTCGTTTTCGTTTTCGTTTTCGTTTTCGTTTTCGTTTTCGTTTTCGTTTTCGTTTTCGTTTTCGTTTTCGTTTTCGTTTTCGTTTTCGTTTTCGTTTTCGTTTTCGTTTTCGTTTTCGTTTTCGTTTTCGTTTTCGTTTTCGTTTTCGTTTTCGTTTTCGTTTTCGTTTTCGTTTTCGTTTTCGTTTTCGTTTTCGTTTTCGTTTTCGTTTTCGTTTTCGTTTTCGTTTTCGTTTTCGTTTTCGTTTTCGTTTTCGTTTTTGTTTTTGTTTTCGTTTTTGTTTTTGTTTTTGTCCTTGTTTCTGTCCTTGTCTTTGTCTTAATTGGTTTTTGTTTGTACGAGACTAAGTCCAGCGGCATAATGCTCTTCGATCGCACACGACCAAGTCCAGCGGCGTGTCGCTCCTAGGGCTGTTGCGAATACTTACAAGTCCCTACGGTCAAAATCATTGGGTTGCGACTCACCTTTACGAGTTGCTCGCTCGCTGCGCTCGCTCGGAATGTTATAGCCTTACCTAAAACCAATCCACCTTGCGTTCGTTTTTCGAAAAGACCGCGATTTTCCGATAATTTACAGACGCGCGGGATCGGTTTTGAGGTTAGGCTAGTTTTATAAGAGCGAGCGAAGCGAGCGAGAAGCTACATCAATTCCCGCGCTATAGTTATATATCAAATGTTCTTTACTAACAATTCTCACCGATCGAAAGAAAGTTTCTGATTTGATAGAAGAATAACAGATATGTTTCGCTAGGTACGCGATTCGTGCTGATCGATGTATCTCGATGATGTTTTTGTTTTCGTTTTTGTTTTCGTTTTAGTTTTCGTTTTTGTTTTCGTTTTTGTTTTCGTTTTTGTTTTCGTTTTTGTTTTCGTTTTTGTTTTCGTGTTTGTTTTCGTTTTTGTTTTCGTTTTTGTTTTCTTTTTTGTTTTCGTTTTTGTTTTCGTTTTTGTTTTCGTTTTTGTTTTCGTTTTTGTTTTCGTTTTTGTTTTCGTTTTTGTTTTCGTTTTTGTTTTCGTTTTTGTTTTCGTTTTTGATTTCGTTTTTGTTTTCGTTTTTGTTTTCGTTTTTGTTTTCGTTTTTGTTTTCGTTTTTGTTTTCGTTTTTGTTTTCGTTTTTGATTTCGTTTTTGTTTTCGTTTTTGTTTTCGTTTTTGTTTTCGTTTTTGTTTTCGTTTTTGTTTTCGTTTTTGTTTTCGTTTTTGTTTTCGTTTTTGTTTTCGTGTTTGTTTTCGTTTTTGTTTTCGTTTTTGTTTTCGTTTTTGTTTTTGTTTTCGTTTTTGTTTTTGTTTTTGTCCTTGTTTCTGTCCTTGTCTTTGTCTTAATTGGTTTTTGTTTGTACGAGACTAAGTCCAGCGGCATAATGCTCTTCGATCGCACACGACCAAGTCCAGCGGCGTGTCGCTCCTAGGGCTGTTGCGAATACTTAAAAGTCCCTACGGTCAAAATCATTGGGTTGCGACTCACCTTTACGAGTTGCTCGCTCGCTGCGCTCGCTCGGAATGTTATAGCCTTACCTAAAACCAATCCACCTTGCGTTCGTTTTTCGAAAAGACCGCGATTTTCCGATAATTTACAGACGCGCGGGATCGGTTTTGAGGTTAGGCTAGTTTTATAAGAGCGAGCGAAGCGAGCGAGAAGCTACATCAATTCCCGCGCTATAGTTATATATCAAATGTTCTTTACTAACAATTCTCACCGATCGAAAGAAAGTTTCTGATTTGATAGAAGAATAACAGATATGTTTCGCTAGGTACGCGATTCGTGCTGATCGATGTATCTCGATGATGTTTTTGTTTTCGTTTTTGTTTTCGTTTTTGTTTTCTTTTTTGTTTTCGTTTTTGTTTTCGTTTTTGTTTTCTTTTTTGTTTTCGTTTTTGTTTTCGTTTTTGTTTTCGTTTTTGTTTTCGTTTTCGTTTTTGTTTTCGTTTTTGTTTTCGTTTTTGTTTTCGTTTTTGTTTTCGTTTTTGTTTTCGTTTTTGTTTTTGTTTTCGTTTTTGTTTTCGTTTTTGTTTTCGTTTTTGTTTTCGTTTTTGTTTTTGTTTTCGTTTTTGTTTTCGTTTTTGTTTTTGTTTTCCTATTCGTTTTTGTTTTCGTTTTTGTTTTCGTTTTTGTTTTCGTTTTTGTTTTCGTTTTTGTTTTCGTTTTTGTTTTCGTTTTTGTTTTCGTTTTTGTTTTCGTTTTTGATTTCGTTTTTGTTTTCGTTTTTGTTTTCGTTTTTGTTTTCGTTTTTGTTTTCGTTTTTGTTTTCGTTTTTGTTTTCGTTTTTGTTTTCGTTTTTGTTTTTGTTTTCGTTTTTGTTTTCGTTTTTGTTTTCGTTTTTGTTTTCGTTTTTGTTTTCGTTTTTGTTTTCGTTTTTGTTTTTGTTTTCGTTTTTGTTTTCGTTTTTGTTTTTGTTTTTGTTTTCCTTTTCGTTTTTGTTTGTGTTTTTGTCCTTGTTTCTGTCCTTGTCTTTGTCTTAATTGGTTTTTGTTTGTACGAGACTAAGTCCAGCGGCATAATGCTCTTCGATCGCACACGACCAAGTCCAGCGGCGTGTCGCTCCTAGGGCTGTTGCGAATACTTAAAAGTCCCTACGGTCAAAATCATTGGGTTGCGACTCACCTTTACGAGTTGCTCGCTCGCTGCGCTCGCTCGGAATGTTATAGCCTTACCTAAAACCAATCCACCTTGCGTTCGTTTTTCGAAAAGACCGCGATTTTCCGATAATTTACAGACGCGCGGGATCGGTTTTGAGGTTAGGCTAGTTTTATAAGAGCGAGCGAAGCGAGCGAGAAGCTACATCAATTCCCGCGCTATAGTTATATATCAAATGTTCTTTACTAACAATTCTCACCGATCGAAAGAAAGTTTCTGATTTGATAGAAGAATAACAGATATGTTTCGCTAGGTACGCGATTCGTGCTGATCGATGTATCTCGATGATGTTGTTGTTTTCGTTTTTGTTTTCGTTTTTGTTTTCGTTTTTGTTTTCGTTTTTCTTTTCGTGTTTGTTTTCGTTTTTGTTTTCGTTTTTGTTTTCTTTTTTGTTTTCGTTTTTGTTTTCGTTTTTGTTTTCTTTTTTGTTTTCGTTTTTGTTTTCGTTTTTGTTTTCGTTTTTGTTTTCGTTTTTGTTTTCGTTTTTGTTTTCGTTTTTGTTTTTGTTTTCGTTTTTGTTTTCGTTTTTGTTTTCGTTTTTGTTTTCGTTTTTGTTTTCGTTTTTGTTTTCGTTTTTGTTTTCGTTTTTGTTTTCGTTTTTGTTTTCGTTTTTGTTTTCGTTTTTGTTTTTGTTTTCCTTTTCGTTTTTGTTTGTGTTTTTGTTTTTGTCCTTGTTTCTGTCCTTGTCTTTGTCTTAATTGGTTTTTGTTTGTACGAGACTAAGTCCAGCGGCATAATGCTCTTCGATCGCACACGACCAAGTCCAGCGGCGTGTCGCTCCTAGGGCTGTTGCGAATACTTAAAAGTCCCTACGGTCAAAATCATTGGGTTGCGACTCACCTTTACGAGTTGCTCGCTCGCTGCGCTCGCTCGGAATGTTATAGCCTTACCTAAAACCAATCCACCTTGCGTTCGTTTTTCGAAAAGACCGCGATTTTCCGATAATTTACAGACGCGCGGGATCGGTTTTGAGGTTAGGCTAGTTTTATAAGAGCGAGCGAAGCGAGCGAGAAGCTACATCAATTCCCGCGCTATAGTTATATATCAAATGTTCTTTACTAACAATTCTCACCGATCGAAAGAAAGTTTCTGATTTGATAGAAGAATAACAGATATGTTTCGCTAGGTACGCGATTCGTGCTGATCGATGTATCTCGATGATGTTTTTGTTTTCGTTTTTGTTTTCGTGTTTGTTTTCGTTTTTGTTTTCGTTTTCGTTTTCGTTTTTGTTTTCGTTTTTGTTTTCGTTTTTGTTTTCGTTTTTGTTTTCGTTTTTGTTTTCGTTTTTGTTTTCGTTTTTGTTTTCGTTTTTCTTTTCGTGTTTGTTTTCGTTTTTGTTTTTGTTTTTGTTTTCGTTTTTGTTTTCGTTTTTGTTTTCGTTTTTGTTTTCGTTTTTGTTTTCGTTTTTGTTTTCGTTTTTGTTTTCGTTTTTGTTTTCGTTTTTGTTTTCGTTTTTGATTTCGTTTTTGTTTTCGTTTTTGTTTTCGTTTTTGTTTTCGTTTTTGTTTTCGTTTTTGTTTTCGTTTTTGTTTTCGTTTTTGTTTTCGTGTTTGTTTTCGTTTTTGTTTTCGTTTTTGTTTTCGTTTTTGTTTTTGTTTTCGTTTTTGTTTTTGTTTTTGTCCTTGTTTCTGTCCTTGTCTTTGTCTTAATTGGTTTTTGTTTGTACGAGACTAAGTCCAGCGGCATAATGCTCTTCGATCGCACACGACCAAGTCCAGCGGCGTGTCGCTCCTAGGGCTGTTGCGAATACTTAAAAGTCCCTACGGTCAAAATCATTGGGTTGCGACTCACCTTTACGAGTTGCTCGCTCGCTGCGCTCGCTCGGAATGTTATAGCCTTACCTAAAACCAATCCACCTTGCGTTCGTTTTTCGAAAAGACCGCGATTTTCCGATAATTTACAGACGCGCGGGATCGGTTTTGAGGTTAGGCTAGTTTTATAAGAGCGAGCGAAGCGAGCGAGAAGCTACATCAATTCCCGCGCTATAGTTATATATCAAATGTTCTTTACTAACAATTCTCACCGATCGAAAGAAAGTTTCTGATTTGATAGAAGAATAACAGATATGTTTCGCTAGGTACGCGATTCGTGCTGATCGATGTATCTCGATGATGTTTTTGTTTTCGTTTTTGTTTTCGTTTTTGTTTTCGTTTTTGTTTTCGTTTTTGTTTTCGTTTTTGTTTTCGTTTTTGTTTTCGTTTTTGATTTCGTTTTTGTTTTCGTTTTTGTTTTCGTTTTTGTTTTCGTTTTTGTTTTCGTTTTTGTTTTCGTTTTTGTTTTCGTTTTTGATTTCGTTTTTGTTTTCGTTTTTGTTTTCGTTTTTGTTTTCGTTTTTGTTTTCGTTTTTGTTTTCGTTTTTGTTTTCGTTTTTGTTTTCGTTTTTGTTTTCGTGTTTGTTTTCGTTTTTGTTTTCGTTTTTGTTTTCGTTTTTGTTTTTGTTTTCGTTTTTGTTTTTGTTTTTGTCCTTGTTTCTGTCCTTGTCTTTGTCTTAATTGGTTTTTGTTTGTACGAGACTAAGTCCAGCGGCATAATGCTCTTCGATCGCACACGACCAAGTCCAGCGGCGTGTCGCTCCTAGGGCTGTTGCGAATACTTAAAAGTCCCTACGGTCAAAATCATTGGGTTGCGACTCACCTTTACGAGTTGCTCGCTCGCTGCGCTCGCTCGGAATGTTATAGCCTTACCTAAAACCAATCCACCTTGCGTTCGTTTTTCGAAAAGACCGCGATTTTCCGATAATTTACAGACGCGCGGGATCGGTTTTGAGGTTAGGCTAGTTTTATAAGAGCGAGCGAAGCGAGCGAGAAGCTACATCAATTCCCGCGCTATAGTTATATATCAAATGTTCTTTACTAACAATTCTCACCGATCGAAAGAAAGTTTCTGATTTGATAGAAGAATAACAGATATGTTTCGCTAGGTACGCGATTCGTGCTGATCGATGTATCTCGATGATGTTTTTGTTTTCGTTTTTGTTTTCGTTTTTGTTTTCTTTTTTGTTTTCGTTTTTGTTTTCGTTTTTGTTTTCTTTTTTGTTTTCGTTTTTGTTTTCGTTTTTGTTTTCGTTTTTGTTTTCGTTTTCGTTTTTGTTTTCGTTTTTGTTTTCGTTTTTGTTTTCGTTTTTGTTTTCGTTTTTGTTTTCGTTTTTGTTTTTGTTTTCGTTTTTGTTTTCGTTTTTGTTTTCGTTTTTGTTTTCGTTTTTGTTTTTGTTTTCGTTTTTGTTTTCGTTTTTGTTTTTGTTTTCCTATTCGTTTTTGTTTTCGTTTTTGTTTTCGTTTTTGTTTTCGTTTTTGTTTTCGTTTTTGTTTTCGTTTTTGTTTTCGTTTTTGTTTTCGTTTTTGTTTTCGTTTTTGATTTCGTTTTTGTTTTCGTTTTTGTTTTCGTTTTTGTTTTCGTTTTTGTTTTCGTTTTTGTTTTCGTTTTTGTTTTCGTTTTTGTTTTCGTTTTTGTTTTTGTTTTCGTTTTTGTTTTCGTTTTTGTTTTCGTTTTTGTTTTCGTTTTTGTTTTCGTTTTTGTTTTCGTTTTTGTTTTTGTTTTCGTTTTTGTTTTCGTTTTTGTTTTTGTTTTTGTTTTCCTTTTCGTTTTTGTTTGTGTTTTTGTCCTTGTTTCTGTCCTTGTCTTTGTCTTAATTGGTTTTTGTTTGTACGAGACTAAGTCCAGCGGCATAATGCTCTTCGATCGCACACGACCAAGTCCAGCGGCGTGTCGCTCCTAGGGCTGTTGCGAATACTTAAAAGTCCCTACGGTCAAAATCATTGGGTTGCGACTCACCTTTACGAGTTGCTCGCTCGCTGCGCTCGCTCGGAATGTTATAGCCTTACCTAAAACCAATCCACCTTGCGTTCGTTTTTCGAAAAGACCGCGATTTTCCGATAATTTACAGACGCGCGGGATCGGTTTTGAGGTTAGGCTAGTTTTATAAGAGCGAGCGAAGCGAGCGAGAAGCTACATCAATTCCCGCGCTATAGTTATATATCAAATGTTCTTTACTAACAATTCTCACCGATCGAAAGAAAGTTTCTGATTTGATAGAAGAATAACAGATATGTTTCGCTAGGTACGCGATTCGTGCTGATCGATGTATCTCGATGATGTTGTTGTTTTCGTTTTTGTTTTCGTTTTTGTTTTCGTTTTTGTTTTCGTTTTTCTTTTCGTGTTTGTTTTCGTTTTTGTTTTCGTTTTTGTTTTCTTTTTTGTTTTCGTTTTTGTTTTCGTTTTTGTTTTCTTTTTTGTTTTCGTTTTTGTTTTCGTTTTTGTTTTCGTTTTTGTTTTCGTTTTTGTTTTCGTTTTTGTTTTCGTTTTTGTTTTTGTTTTCGTTTTTGTTTTCGTTTTTGTTTTCGTTTTTGTTTTCGTTTTTGTTTTCGTTTTTGTTTTCGTTTTTGTTTTCGTTTTTGTTTTCGTTTTTGTTTTCGTTTTTGTTTTCGTTTTTGTTTTTGTTTTCCTTTTCGTTTTTGTTTGTGTTTTTGTTTTTGTCCTTGTTTCTGTCCTTGTCTTTGTCTTAATTGGTTTTTGTTTGTACGAGACTAAGTCCAGCGGCATAATGCTCTTCGATCGCACACGACCAAGTCCAGCGGCGTGTCGCTCCTAGGGCTGTTGCGAATACTTAAAAGTCCCTACGGTCAAAATCATTGGGTTGCGACTCACCTTTACGAGTTGCTCGCTCGCTGCGCTCGCTCGGAATGTTATAGCCTTACCTAAAACCAATCCACCTTGCGTTCGTTTTTCGAAAAGACCGCGATTTTCCGATAATTTACAGACGCGCGGGATCGGTTTTGAGGTTAGGCTAGTTTTATAAGAGCGAGCGAAGCGAGCGAGAAGCTACATCAATTCCCGCGCTATAGTTATATATCAAATGTTCTTTACTAACAATTCTCACCGATCGAAAGAAAGTTTCTGATTTGATAGAAGAATAACAGATATGTTTCGCTAGGTACGCGATTCGTGCTGATCGATGTATCTCGATGATGTTTTTGTTTTCGTTTTTGTTTTCGTTTTTGTTTTCGTTTTTGTTTTCGTTTTTCTTTTCGTGTTTGTTTTCGTTTTTGTTTTTGTTTTTGTTTTCGTTTTTGTTTTCGTTTTTGTTTTCGTTTTTGTTTTCGTTTTTGTTTTCGTTTTTGTTTTCGTTTTTGTTTTCGTTTTTGTTTTCGTTTTTGTTTTCGTTTTTGATTTCGTTTTTGTTTTCGTTTTTGTTTTCGTTTTTGTTTTCGTTTTTGTTTTCGTTTTTGTTTTCGTTTTTGTTTTCGTTTTTGTTTTCGTGTTTGTTTTCGTTTTTGTTTTCGTTTTTGTTTTCGTTTTTGTTTTTGTTTTCGTTTTTGTTTTTGTTTTTGTCCTTGTTTCTGTCCTTGTCTTTGTCTTAATTGGTTTTTGTTTGTACGAGACTAAGTCCAGCGGCATAATGCTCTTCGATCGCACACGACCAAGTCCAGCGGCGTGTCGCTCCTAGGGCTGTTGCGAATACTTAAAAGTCCCTACGGTCAAAATCATTGGGTTGCGACTCACCTTTACGAGTTGCTCGCTCGCTGCGCTCGCTCGGAATGTTATAGCCTTACCTAAAACCAATCCACCTTGCGTTCGTTTTTCGAAAAGACCGCGATTTTCCGATAATTTACAGACGCGCGGGATCGGTTTTGAGGTTAGGCTAGTTTTATAAGAGCGAGCGAAGCGAGCGAGAAGCTACATCAATTCCCGCGCTATAGTTATATATCAAATGTTCTTTACTAACAATTCTCACCGATCGAAAGAAAGTTTCTGATTTGATAGAAGAATAACAGATATGTTTCGCTAGGTACGCGATTCGTGCTGATCGATGTATCTCGATGATGTTTTTGTTTTCGTTTTTGTTTTCGTTTTTGTTTTCTTTTTTGTTTTGTTTTTTGTTTTCGTTTTTGTTTTCTTTTTTGTTTTCGTTTTTGTTTTCGTATTTGTTTTCGTTTTTGTTTTCGTTTTCGTTTTTGTTTTCGTTTTTGTTTTCGTTTTTGTTTTCGTTTTTGTTTTCGTTTTTGTTTTCGTTTTTGTTTTTGTTTTCGTTTTTGTTTTCGTTTTTGTTTTCGTTTTTGTTTTCGTTTTTGTTTTCGTTTTTGTTTTTGTTTTCGTTTTTGTTTTCGTTTTTGTTTTTGTTTTCCTTTTCGTTTTTGTTTTCGTTTTTGTTCTCGTTTTTGTTTTCGTTTTTGTTTTCGTTTTTGTTTTCGTTTTCGTTTTCGTTTTCGTTTTCGTTTTCGTTTTCGTTTTCGTTTTCGTTTTCGTTTTCGTTTTCGTTTTCGTTTTCGTTTTCGTTTTCGTTTTCGTTTTCGTTTTCGTTTTCGTTTTCGTTTTCGTTTTCGTTTTCGTTTTCGTTTTCGTTTTCGTTTTCGTTTTCGTTTTCGTTTTCGTTTTCGTTTTCGTTTTCGTTTTCGTTTTCGTTTTCGTTTTCGTTTTCGTTTTCGTTTTCGTTTTCGTTTTCGTTTTCGTTTTCGTTTTCGTTTTCGTTTTCGTTTTCGTTTTCGTTTTCGTTTTCGTTTTCGTTTTCGTTTTCGTTTTCGTTTTCGTTTTCGTTTTCGTTTTCGTTTTCGTTTTCGTTTTCGTTTTCGTTTTCGTTTTCGTTTTCGTTTTCGTTTTCGTTTTCGTTTTCGTTTTCGTTTTCGTTTTCGTTTTCGTTTTCGTTTTCGTTTTCGTTTTCGTTTTCGTTTTCGTTTTCGTTTTCGTTTTCGTTTTCGTTTTCGTTTTCGTTTTCGTTTTCGTTTTCGTTTTCGTTTTCGTTTTCGTTTTCGTTTTCGTTTTCGTTTTCGTTTTCGTTTTCGTTTTCGTTTTCGTTTTCGTTTTCGTTTTCGTTTTCGTTTTCGTTTTCGTTTTCGTTTTCGTTTTCGTTTTCGTTTTTGTTTTCGTTTTTGTTTTCGTTTTTGTTTTTGTTTTCCTTTTCGTTTTTGTTTGTGTTTTTGTTTTTGTCCTTGTTTCTGTCCTTGTCTTTGTCTTAATTGGTTTTTGTTTGTACGAGACTAAGTCCAGCGGCATAATGCTCTTCGATCGCACACGACCAAGTCCAGCGGCGTGTCGCTCCTAGGGCTGTTGCGAATACTTAAAAGTCCCTACGGTCAAAATCATTGGGTTGCGACTCACCTTTACGAGTTGCTCGCTCGCTGCGCTCGCTCGGAATGTTATAGCCTTACCTAAAACCAATCCACCTTGCGTTCGTTTTTCGAAAAGACCGCGATTTTCCGATAATTTACAGACGCGCGGGATCGGTTTTGAGGTTAGGCTAGTTTTATAAGAGCGAGCGAAGCGAGCGAGAAGCTACATCAATTCCCGCGCTATAGTTATATATCAAATGTTCTTTACTAACAATTCTCACCGATCGAAAGAAAGTTTCTGATTTGATAGAAGAATAACAGATATGTTTCGCTAGGTACGCGATTCGTGCTGATCGATGTATCTCGATGATGTTTTTGTTTTCGTTTTTGTTTTCGTTTTAGTTTTCGTTTTTGTTTTCGTTTTTGTTTTCGTTTTTGTTTTCGTTTTTGTTTTCGTTTTTGTTTTCGTGTTTGTTTTCGTTTTTGTTTTCGTTTTTGTTTTCTTTTTTGTTTTCGTTTTTGTTTTCGTTTTTGTTTTCGTTTTTGTTTTCGTTTTTGTTTTCGTTTTTGTTTTCGTTTTTGTTTTCGTTTTTGTTTTCGTTTTTGTTTTCGTTTTTGATTTCGTTTTTGTTTTCGTTTTTGTTTTCGTTTTTGTTTTCGTTTTTGTTTTCGTTTTTGTTTTCGTTTTTGTTTTCGTTTTTGATTTCGTTTTTGTTTTCGTTTTTGTTTTCGTTTTTGTTTTCGTTTTTGTTTTCGTTTTTGTTTTCGTTTTTGTTTTCGTTTTTGTTTTCGTTTTTGTTTTCGTGTTTGTTTTCGTTTTTGTTTTCGTTTTTGTTTTCGTTTTTGTTTTTGTTTTCGTTTTTGTTTTTGTTTTTGTCCTTGTTTCTGTCCTTGTCTTTGTCTTAATTGGTTTTTGTTTGTACGAGACTAAGTCCAGCGGCATAATGCTCTTCGATCGCACACGACCAAGTCCAGCGGCGTGTCGCTCCTAGGGCTGTTGCGAATACTTAAAAGTCCCTACGGTCAAAATCATTGGGTTGCGACTCACCTTTACGAGTTGCTCGCTCGCTGCGCTCGCTCGGAATGTTATAGCCTTACCTAAAACCAATCCACCTTGCGTTCGTTTTTCGAAAAGACCGCGATTTTCCGATAATTTACAGACGCGCGGGATCGGTTTTGAGGTTAGGCTAGTTTTATAAGAGCGAGCGAAGCGAGCGAGAAGCTACATCAATTCCCGCGCTATAGTTATATATCAAATGTTCTTTACTAACAATTCTCACCGATCGAAAGAAAGTTTCTGATTTGATAGAAGAATAACAGATATGTTTCGCTAGGTACGCGATTCGTGCTGATCGATGTATCTCGATGATGTTTTTGTTTTCGTTTTTGTTTTCGTTTTTGTTTTCTTTTTTGTTTTCGTTTTTGTTTTCGTTTTTGTTTTCTTTTTTGTTTTCGTTTTTGTTTTCGTTTTTGTTTTCGTTTTTGTTTTCGTTTTCGTTTTTGTTTTCGTTTTTGTTTTCGTTTTTGTTTTCGTTTTTGTTTTCGTTTTTGTTTTCGTTTTTGTTTTTGTTTTCGTTTTTGTTTTCGTTTTTGTTTTCGTTTTTGTTTTCGTTTTTGTTTTTGTTTTCGTTTTTGTTTTCGTTTTTGTTTTTGTTTTCCTTTTCGTTTTTGTTTTCGTTTTTGTTTTCGTTTTTGTTTTCGTTTTTGTTTTCGTTTTTGTTTTCGTTTTTGTTTTCGTTTTTGTTTTCGTTTTTGTTTTCGTTTTTGATTTCGTTTTTGTTTTCGTTTTTGTTTTCGTTTTTGTTTTCGTTTTTGTTTTCGTTTTTGTTTTCGTTTTTGTTTTCGTTTTTGTTTTCGTTTTTGTTTTTGTTTTCGTTTTTGTTTTCGTTTTTGTTTTCGTTTTTGTTTTCGTTTTTGTTTTCGTTTTTGTTTTCGTTTTTGTTTTTGTTTTCGTTTTTGTTTTCGTTTTTGTTTTTGTTTTTGTTTTCCTTTTCGTTTTTGTTTGTGTTTTTGTCCTTGTTTCTGTCCTTGTCTTTGTCTTAATTGGTTTTTGTTTGTACGAGACTAAGTCCAGCGGCATAATGCTCTTCGATCGCACACGACCAAGTCCAGCGGCGTGTCGCTCCTAGGGCTGTTGCGAATACTTAAAAGTCCCTACGGTCAAAATCATTGGGTTGCGACTCACCTTTACGAGTTGCTCGCTCGCTGCGCTCGCTCGGAATGTTATAGCCTTACCTAAAACCAATCCACCTTGCGTTCGTTTTTCGAAAAGACCGCGATTTTCCGATAATTTACAGACGCGCGGGATCGGTTTTGAGGTTAGGCTAGTTTTATAAGAGCGAGCGAAGCGAGCGAGAAGCTACATCAATTCCCGCGCTATAGTTATATATCAAATGTTCTTTACTAACAATTCTCACCGATCGAAAGAAAGTTTCTGATTTGATAGAAGAATAACAGATATGTTTCGCTAGGTACGCGATTCGTGCTGATCGATGTATCTCGATGATGTTTTTGTTTTCGTTTTTGTTTTCGTTTTTGTTTTCTTTTTTGTTTTCGTTTTTGTTTTCGTTTTTGTTTTCTTTTTTGTTTTCGTTTTTGTTTTCGTTTTTGTTTTCGTTTTTGTTTTCGTTTTCGTTTTTGTTTTCGTTTTTGTTTTCGTTTTTGTTTTCGTTTTTGTTTTCGTTTTTGTTTTCGTTTTTGTTTTTGTTTTCGTTTTTGTTTTTGTTTTCGTTTTTGTTTTCGTTTTTGTTTTTGTTTTCGTTTTTGTTTTCGTTTTTGTTTTTGTTTTCCTTTTCGTTTTTGTTTTCGTTTTTGTTTTCGTTTTTGTTTTCGTTTTTGTTTTCGTTTTTGTTTTCGTTTTTGTTTTCGTTTTTGTTTTCGTTTTTGTTTTCGTTTTTGATTTCGTTTTTGTTTTCGTTTTTGTTTTCGTTTTTGTTTTCGTTTTTGTTTTCGTTTTTGTTTTCGTTTTTGTTTTCGTTTTTGTTTTCGTTTTTGTTTTTGTTTTCGTTTTTGTTTTCGTTTTTGTTTTCGTTTTTGTTTTCGTTTTTGTTTTCGTTTTTGTTTTCGTTTTTGTTTTCGTTTTTGTTTTTGTTTTCGTTTTTGTTTTCGTTTTTGTTTTTGTTTTTGTTTTCCTTTTCGTTTTTGTTTGTGTTTTTGTCCTTGTTTCTGTCCTTGTCTTTGTCTTAATTGGTTTTTGTTTGTACGAGACTAAGTCCAGCGGCATAATGCTCTTCGATCGCACACGACCAAGTCCAGCGGCGTGTCGCTCCTAGGGCTGTTGCGAATACTTAAAAGTCCCTACGGTCAAAATCATTGGGTTGCGACTCACCTTTACGAGTTGCTCGCTCGCTGCGCTCGCTCGGAATGTTATAGCCTTACCTAAAACCAATCCACCTTGCGTTCGTTTTTCGAAAAGACCGCGATTTTCCGATAATTTACAGACGCGCGGGATCGGTTTTGAGGTTAGGCTAGTTTTATAAGAGCGAGCGAAGCGAGCGAGAAGCTACATCAATTCCCGCGCTATAGTTATATATCAAATGTTCTTTACTAACAATTCTCACCGATCGAAAGAAAGTTTCTGATTTGATAGAAGAATAACAGATATGTTTCGCTAGGTACGCGATTCGTGCTGATCGATGTATCTCGATGATGTTGTTGTTTTCGTTTTTGTTTTCGTTTTTGTTTTCGTTTTTGTTTTCGTTTTTCTTTTCGTGTTTGTTTTCGTTTTTGTTTTCGTTTTTGTTTTCTTTTTTGTTTTCGTTTTTGTTTTCGTTTTTGTTTTCTTTTTTGTTTTCGTTTTTGTTTTCGTTTTTGTTTTCGTTTTTGTTTTCGTTTTTGTTTTCGTTTTTGTTTTCGTTTTTGTTTTCGTTTTTGTTTTTGTTTTCGTTTTTGTTTTCGTTTTTGTTTTCGTTTTTGTTTTCGTTTTTGTTTTCGTTTTTGTTTTCGTTTTTGTTTTCGTTTTTGTTTTCGTTTTTGTTTTCGTTTTTGTTTTTGTTTTCCTTTTCGTTTTTGTTTGTGTTTTTGTTTTTGTCCTTGTTTCTGTCCTTGTCTTTGTCTTAATTGGTTTTTGTTTGTACGAGACTAAGTCCAGCGGCATAATGCTCTTCGATCGCACACGACCAAGTCCAGCGGCGTGTCGCTCCTAGGGCTGTTGCGAATACTTAAAAGTCCCTACGGTCAAAATCATTGGGTTGCGACTCACCTTTACGAGTTGCTCGCTCGCTGCGCTCGCTCGGAATGTTATAGCCTTACCTAAAACCAATCCACCTTGCGTTCGTTTTTCGAAAAGACCGCGATTTTCCGATAATTTACAGACGCGCGGGATCGGTTTTGAGGTTAGGCTAGTTTTATAAGAGCGAGCGAAGCGAGCGAGAAGCTACATCAATTCCCGCGCTATAGTTATATATCAAATGTTCTTTACTAACAATTCTCACCGATCGAAAGAAAGTTTCTGATTTGATAGAAGAATAACAGATATGTTTCGCTAGGTACGCGATTCGTGCTGATCGATGTATCTCGATGATGATTTTGTTTTCGTTTTTGTTTTCGTTTTTGTTTTCGTTTTTGTTTTCGTTTTCGTTTTCGTTTTCGTTTTCGTTTTTGTTTTCGTTTTTGTTTTCGTTTTTGTTTTCGTTTTTGTTTTCGTTTTTGTTTTCGTTTTTGTTTTCGTTTTTGTTTTCGTTTTTGTTTTCGTTTTTGTTTTCGTTTTTGTTTTCGTTTTTGATTTCGTTTTTGTTTTCGTTTTTGTTTTCGTTTTTGTTTTCGTTTTTGTTTTCGTTTTTGTTTTCGTTTTTGTTTTCGTTTTTGTTTTCGTTTTTGTTTTCGTTTTTGTTTTCGTTTTTGTTTTCGTTTTTGTTTTTGTTTTCGTTTTTGTTTTTGTTTTTGTCCTTGTTTCTGTCCTTGTCTTTGTCTTAATTGGTTTTTGTTTGTACGAGACTAAGTCCAGCGGCATAATGCTCTTCGATCGCACACGACCAAGTCCAGCGGCGTGTCGCTCCTAGGGCTGTTGCGAATACTTAAAAGTCCCTACGGTCAAAATCATTGGGTTGCGACTCACCTTTACGAGTTGCTCGCTCGCTGCGCTCGCTCGGAATGTTATAGCCTTACCTAAAACCAATCCACCTTGCGTTCGTTTTTCGAAAAGACCGCGATTTTCCGATAATTTACAGACGCGCGGGATCGGTTTTGAGGTTAGGCTAGTTTTATAAGAGCGAGCGAAGCGAGCGAGAAGCTACATCAATTCCCGCGCTATAGTTATATATCAAATGTTCTTTACTAACAATTCTCACCGATCGAAAGAAAGTTTCTGATTTGATAGAAGAATAACAGATATGTTTCGCTAGGTACGCGATTCGTGCTGATCGATGTATCTCGATGATGTTTTTGTTTTCGTTTTTGTTTTCGTTTTTGTTTTCTTTTTTGTTTTCGTTTTTGTTTTCGTTTTTGTTTTCTTTTTTGTTTTCGTTTTTGTTTTCGTATTTGTTTTCGTTTTTGTTTTCGTTTTCGTTTTTGTTTTCGTTTTTGTTTTCGTTTTTGTTTTCGTTTTTGTTTTCGTTTTTGTTTTCGTTTTTGTTTTTGTTTTCGTTTTTGTTTTCGTTTTTGTTTTCGTTTTTGTTTTCGTTTTTGTTTTCGTTTTTGTTTTTGTTTTCGTTTTTGTTTTCGTTTTTGTTTTTGTTTTCCTTTTCGTTTTTGTTTTCGTTTTTGTTCTCGTTTTTGTTTTCGTTTTTGTTTTCGTTTTTGTTTTCGTTTTTGTTTTTGTTTTCGTTTTTGTTTTCGTTTTTGTTTTCGTTTTTGTTTTCGTTTTTGTTTTCGTTTTTGTTTTCGTCTTTGTTTTCGTTTTTGTTTTCGTTTTTGTTTTCGTTTTTGTTTTCGTTTTTGTTTTCGTTTTTGTTTTCGTTTTTGATTTCGTTTTTGTTTTCGTTTTTGTTTTCGTTTTTGTTTTCGTTTTTGTTTTCGTTTTTGTTTTCGTTTTTGTTTTCGTTTTTGTTTTCGTGTTTGTTTTCGTTTTTGTTTTCGTTTTTGTTTTCGTTTTTGTTTTTGTTTTCGTTTTTGTTTTTGTTTTTGTCCTTGTTTCTGTCCTTGTCTTTGTCTTAATTGGTTTTTGTTTGTACGAGACTAAGTCCAGCGGCATAATGCTCTTCGATCGCACACGACCAAGTCCAGCGGCGTGTCGCTCCTAGGGCTGTTGCGAATACTTAAAAGTCCCTACGGTCAAAATCATTGGGTTGCGACTCACCTTTACGAGTTGCTCGCTCGCTGCGCTCGCTCGGAATGTTATAGCCTTACCTAAAACCAATCCACCTTGCGTTCGTTTTTCGAAAAGACCGCGATTTTCCGATAATTTACAGACGCGCGGGATCGGTTTTGAGGTTAGGCTAGTTTTATAAGAGCGAGCGAAGCGAGCGAGAAGCTACATCAATTCCCGCGCTATAGTTATATATCAAATGTTCTTTACTAACAATTCTCACCGATCGAAAGAAAGTTTCTGATTTGATAGAAGAATAACAGATATGTTTCGCTAGGTACGCGATTCGTGCTGATCGATGTATCTCGATGATGTTTTTGTTTTCGTTTTTGTTTTCGTTTTTGTTTTCGTTTTTGTTTTCGTTTTTCTTTTCGTGTTTGTTTTCGTTTTTGTTTTCGTTTTTGTTTTCTTTTTTGTTTTCGTTTTTGTTTTCGTTTTTGTTTTCTTTTTTGTTTTCGTTTTTGTTTTCGTTTTTGTTTTCGTTTTTGTTTTCGTTTTTGTTTTCGTTTTTGTTTTCGTTTTTGTTTTCGTTTTTGTTTTTGTTTTCGTTTTCGTTTTTGTTTTCGTTTTTGTTTTTGTTTTCCTTTTCGTTTTTGTTTGTGTTTTTGTTTTCGTTTTTGTTTTCGTTTTTGTTTTCGTTTTTGTTTTCGTTTTTGTTTTCGTGTTTGTTTTCGTTTTTGTTTTCGTTTTTGTTTTCGTTTTTGTTTTTGTTTTCGTTTTTGTTTTCGTTTTTGTTTTTGTTTTCCTTTTCGTTTTTGTTTGTGTTTTTGTTTTTGTCCTTGTTTCTGTCCTTGTCTTTGTCTTAATTGGTTTTTGTTTGTACGAGACTAAGTCCAGCGGCATAATGCTCTTCGATCGCACACGACCAAGTCCAGCGGCGTGTCGCTCCTAGGGCTGTTGCGAATACTTAAAAGTCCCTACGGTCAAAATCATTGGGTTGCGACTCACCTTTACGAATTGCTCGCTCGCTGCGCTCGCTCGGAATGTTATAGCCTTACCTAAAACCAATCCACCTTGCGTTCGTTTTTCGAAAAGACCGCGATTTTCCGATAATTTACAGACGCGCGGGATCGGTTTTGAGGTTAGGCTAGTTTTATAAGAGCGAGCGAAGCGAGCGAGAAGCTACATCAATTCCCGCGCTATAGTTATATATCAAATGTTCTTTACTAACAATTCTCACCGATCGAAAGAAAGTTTCTGATTTGATAGAAGAATAACAGATATGTTTCGCTAGGAACGCGATTCGTGCTGATCGATGTATCTCGATGATGTTTTTGTTTTCGTTTTTGTTTTCGTTTTTGTTTTCGTTTTTGTTTTCGTTTTTGTTTTCGTTTTTGTTTTCGTTTTTGTTTTCGTGTTTGTTTTCGTTTTTGTTTTCGTTTTCGTTTTCGTTTTCGTTTTCGTTTTCGTTTTCGTTTTCGTTTTCGTTTTCGTTTTCGTTTTCGTTTTCGTTTTCGTTTTCGTTTTCGTTTTCGTTTTCGTTTTCGTTTTCGTTTTCGTTTTCGTTTTCGTTTTCGTTTTCGTTTTCGTTTTCGTTTTCGTTTTCGTTTTCGTTTTCGTTTTCGTTTTCGTTTTCGTTTTCGTTTTCGTTTTCGTTTTCGTTTTCGTTTTCGTTTTCGTTTTCGTTTTCGTTTTCGTTTTCGTTTTCGTTTTCGTTTTCGTTTTCGTTTTCGTTTTCGTTTTCGTTTTCGTTTTCGTTTTCGTTTTCGTTTTCGTTTTCGTTTTCGTTTTCGTTTTCGTTTTCGTTTTCGTTTTCGTTTTCGTTTTCGTTTTCGTTTTCGTTTTCGTTTTCGTTTTCGTTTTCGTTTTCGTTTTCGTTTTCGTTTTCGTTTTCGTTTTCGTTTTCGTTTTCGTTTTCGTTTTCGTTTTCGTTTTCGTTTTCGTTTTCGTTTTCGTTTTCGTTTTCGTTTTCGTTTTCGTTTTCGTTTTCGTTTTCGTTTTCGTTTTCGTTTTCGTTTTCGTTTTCGTTTTCGTTTTCGTTTTCGTTTTCGTTTTCGTTTTCGTTTTCGTTTTCGTTTTCGTTTTCGTTTTCGTTTTCGTTTTCGTTTTTGTTTTCCTTTTTGTTTTCGTTTTTGTTTTCGTTTTTGTTTTCGTTTTTGTTTTCGTTTTTGTTTTCGTTTTTGTTTTCGTTTTTGTTTTTGTTTTCGTTTTTGTTTTCGTTTTTGTTTTCGTTTTTGTTTTCGTTTTTGTTTTCGTTTTTGTTTTCGTTTTTGATTTCGTTTTTGTTTTCGTTTTTGTTTTCGTTTTTGTTTTCGTTTTTGTTTTCGTTTTTGTTTTCGTTTTTGTTTTCGTTTTTGTTTTCGTTTTTGTTTTCGTGTTTGTTTTCGTTTTTGTTTTCGTTTTTGTTTTCGTTTTTGTTTTTGTTTTCCTTTTCGTTTTTGTTTGTGTTTTTGTTTTCGTTTTTGTTTTCGTTTTTGTTTTCGTTTTTGTTTTCGTTTTTGTTTTCGTTTTTGTTTTCGTTTTTGTTTTCGTGTTTGTTTTCGTTTTTGTTTTCGTTTTCGTTTTCGTTTTTGTTTTCTTTTTTGTTTTCGTTTTTGTTTTCGTTTTTGTTTTCGTTTTTGTTTTCGTTTTTGTTTTCGTTTTTGTTTTCGTTTTTGTTTTCGTTTTTGATTTCGTTTTTGTTTTCGTTTTTGTTTTCGTTTTTGTTTTCGTTTTTGTTTTCGTTTTTGTTTTCGTTTTTGTTTTCGTGTTTGTTTTCGTTTTTGTTTTCGTTTTTGTTTTCGTTTTTGTTTTCGTTTTTGTTTTCGTTTTTCTTTTCGTGTTTGTTTTCGTTTTTGTTTTCGTTTTTGTTTTCTTTTTTGTTTTCGTTTTTGTTTTCGTTTTTGTTTTCTTTTTTGTTTTCGTTTTTGTTTTCGTTTTTGTTTTCGTTTTTGTTTTTGTTTTCGTTTTTGTTTTCGTTTTTGTTTTCGTTTTTGTTTTCGTTTTTGTTTTCGTTTTTGATTTCGTTTTTGTTTTCGTTTTTGTTTTCGTTTTTGTTTTCGTTTTTGTTTTCGTTTTTGTTTTCGTTTTTGTTTTCGTTTTTGTTTTCGTTTTTGTTTTCGTGTTTGTTTTCGTTTTTGTTTTCGTTTTTGTTTTCGTTTTTGTTTTTGTTTTCCTTTTCGTTTTTGTTTGTGTTTTTGTTTTCGTTTTTGTTTTCGTTTTTGTTTTCGTTTTTGTTTTCGTTTTTGTTTTCGTTTTTGTTTTCGTGTTTGTTTTCGTTTTTGTTTTCGTTTTCGTTTTCGTTTTTGTTTTCTTTTTTGTTTTCGTTTTTGTTTTCGTTTTTGTTTTCGTTTTTGTTTTCGTTTTTGTTTTCGTTTTTGTTTTCGTTTTTGATTTCGTTTTTGTTTTCGTTTTTGTTTTCGTTTTTGTTTTCGTTTTTGTTTTCGTTTTTGTTTTCGTTTTTGTTTTCGTTTTTGTTTTCGTGTTTGTTTTCGTTTTTGTTTTCGTTTTTGTTTTCGTTTTTGTTTTTGTTTTTGTTTTCGTTTTTGTTTTTGTTTTTGTCCTTGTTTCTGTCCTTGTCTTTGTCTTAATTGGTTTTTGTTTGTACGAGACTAAGTCCAGCGGCATAATGCTCTTCGATCGCACACGACCAAGTCCAGCGGCGTGTCGCTCCTAGGGCTGTTGCGAATACTTAAAAGTCCCTACGGTCAAAATCATTGGGTTGCGACTCACCTTTACGAGTTGCTCGCTCGCTGCGCTCGCTCGGAATGTTATAGCCTTACCTAAAACCAATCCACCTTGCGTTCGTTTTTCGAAAAGACCGCGATTTTCCGATAATTTACAGACGCGCGGGATCGGTTTTGGGGTTAGGCTAGTTTTATAAGAGCGAGCGAAGCGAGCGAGAAGCTACATCAATTCCCGCGCTATAGTTATATATCAAATGTTCTTTACTAACAATTCTCACCGATCGAAAGAAAGTTTCTGATTTGATAGAAGAATAACAGATATGTTTCGCTAGGTACGCGATTCGTGCTGATCGATGTATCTCGATGATGTTGTTGTTTTCGTTTTTGTTTTCGTTTTTGTTTTCGTTTTTGTTTTCGTTTTTCTTTTCGTGTTTGTTTTCGTTTTTGTTTTCGTTTTTGTTTTCTTTTTTGTTTTCGTTTTTGTTTTCGTTTTTGTTTTCGTTTTTGTTTTCGTTTTTGTTTTCGTTTTTGTTTTCGTTTTTGTTTTCGTTTTTGTTTTCGTTTTTGTTTTCGTTTTTGTTTTCGTGTTTGTTTTCGTTTTTGTTTTCGTTTTTGTTTTCGTTTTTGTTTGTGTTTTTGTTTTCGTTTTTGTTTTCGTTTTTGTTTTCGTTTTTGTTTTCGTTTTTGATTTCGTTTTTGTTTTCGTTTTTGTTTTCGTTTTTGTTTTCGTTTTTGTTTTCGTTTTTGTTTTCGTTTTTGTTTTCGTTTTTGTTTTCGTGTTTGTTTTCGTTTTTGTTTTTGTTTTCGTTTTTGTTTTTGTTTTCGTTTTTGTTTTTGTTTTTGTCCTTGTTTCTGTCCTTGTCTTTGTCTTAATTGGTTTTTGTTTGTACGAGACTAAGTCCAGCGGCATAATGCTCTTCGATCGCACACGACCAAGTCCAGCGGCGTGTCGCTCCTAGGGCTGTTGCGAATACTTAAAAGTCCCTACGGTCAAAATCATTGGGTTGCGACTCACCTTTACGAGTTGCTCGCTCGCTGCGCTCGCTCGGAATGTTATAGCCTTACCTAAAACCAATCCACCTTGCGTTCGTTTTTCGAAAAGACCGCGATTTTCCGATAATTTACAGACGCGCGGGATCGGTTTTGAGGTTAGGCTAGTTTTATAAGAGCGAGCGAAGCGAGCGAGAAGCTACATCAATTCCCGCGCTATAGTTATATATCAAATGTTCTTTACTAACAATTCTCACCGATCGAAAGAAAGTTTCTGATTTGATAGAAGAATAACAGATATGTTTCGCTACGTACGCGATTCGTGCTGATCGATGTATCTCGATGATGTTTTTGTTTTCGTTTTTGTTTTCGTTTTTGTTTTCGTTTTTGTTTTCGTTTTTGTTTTCGTTTTTGTTTTCGTTTTTCTTTTCGTGTTTGTTTTCGTTTTTGTTTTCGTTTTTGTTTTCGTTTTTGTTTTCGTTTTTGTTTTCGTTTTTGTTTTCGTTTTTGTTTTCGTTTTTGTTTTCGTTTTTGTTTTTGTTTTTGTTTTTGTCCTTGTTTCTGTCCTTGTCTTTGTCTTAATTGGTTTTTGTTTGTACGAGACTAAGTCCAGCGGCATAATGCTCTTCGATCGCACACGACCAAGTCCAGCGGCGTGTCGCTCCTAGGGCTGTTGCGAATACTTAAAAGTCCCTACGGTCAAAATCATTGGGTTGCGACTCACCTTTACGAGTTGCTCGCTCGCTGCGCTCGCTCGGAATGTTATAGCCTTACCTAAAACCAATCCACCTTGCGTTCGTTTTTCGAAAAGACCGCGATTTTCCGATAATTTACAGACGCGCGGGATCGGTTTTGAGGTTAGGCTAGTTTTATAAGAGCGAGCGAAGCGAGCGAGAAGCTACATCAATTCCCGCGCTATAGTTATATATCAAATGTTCTTTACTAACAATTCTCACCGATCGAAAGAAAGTTTCTGATTTGATAGAAGAATAACAGATATGTTTCGCTAGGTACGCGATTCGTGCTGATCGATGTATCTCGATGATGTTGTTGTTTTCGTTTTTGTTTTCGTTTTTGTTTTCGTTTTTGTTTTCGTTTTTCTTTTCGTGTTTGTTTTCGTTTTTGTTTTCGTTTTTGTTTTCGTTTTTGTTTTCGTTTTTGTTTTCGTTTTTGTTTTCGTTTTTGTTTTCGTGTTTGTTTTCGTTTTTGTTTTCGTTTTCGTTTTCGTTTTTGTTTTCTTTTTTGTTTTCGTTTTTGTTTTCGTTTTTGTTTTCGTTTTTGTTTTCGTTTTTGTTTTCGTTTTTGTTTTCGTTTTTGTTTTCGTTTTTGTTTTCGTTTTTGATTTCGTTTTTGTTTTCGTTTTTGTTTTCGTTTTTGTTTTCGTTTTTGTTTTCGTTTTTGTTTTCGTTTTTGTTTTCGTTTTTGTTTTTGTTTTCGTTTTTGTTTTCGTTTTTGTTTTCGTTTTTGTTTTCGTTTTTGTTTTCGTTTTTGTTTTTGTTTTCGTTTTTGTTTTCGTTTTTGTTTTCGTTTTTGTTTTCGTTTTTGTTTTCGTTTTTGTTTTTGTTTTTGTTTTTGTCCTTGTTTCTGTCCTTGTCTTTGTCTTAATTGGTTTTTGTTTGTACGAGACTAAGTCCAGCGGCATAATGCTCTTCGATCCCACACGACCAAGTCCAGCGGCGTGTCGCTCCTAGGGCTGTTGCGAATACTTAAAAGTCCCTACGGTCAAAATCATTGGGTTGCGACTCACCTTTACGAGTTGCTCGCTCGCTGCGCTCGCTCGGAATGTTATAGCCTTACCTAAAACCAATCCACCTTGCGTTCGTTTTTCGAAAAGACCGCGATTTTCCGATAATTTACAGACGCGCGGGATCGGTTTTGAGGTTAGGCTAGTTTTATAAGAGCGAGCGAAGCGAGCGAGAAGCTACATCAATTCCCGCGCTATAGTTATATATCAAATGTTCTTTACTAACAATTCTCACCGATCGAAAGAAAGTTTCTGATTTGATAGAAGAATAACAGATATGTTTCGCTAGGTACGCGATTCGTGCTGATCGATGTATCTCGATGATGTTGTTGTTTTCGTTTTTGTTTTCGTTTTTGTTTTCGTTTTTGTTTTCGTTTTTGTTTTCGTTTTTGTTTTCGTTTTTGTTTTCGTTTTTGTTTTCGTTTTTGTTTTCGTTTTTGTTTTCGTTTTTGTTTTCGTTTTTGTTTTCGTTTTTGTTTTCGTGTTTGTTTTCGTTTTTGTTTTCGTTTTCGTTTTCGTTTTTGTTTTCTTTTTTGTTTTCGTTTTTGTTTTCGTTTTTGTTTTCGTTTTTGTTTTCGTTTTTGTTTTCGTTTTTGTTTTCGTTTTTGTTTTCGTTTTTGATTTCGTTTTTGTTTTCGTTTTTGTTTTCGTTTTTGTTTTCGTTTTTGTTTTCGTTTTTGTTTTCGTTTTTGTTTTTGTTTTCGTTTTTGTTTTCGTTTTTGTTTTCGTTTTTGTTTTCGTTTTTGTTTTCGTTTTTGTTTTTGTTTTCGTTTTTGTTTTCGTTTTTGTTTTCGTTTTTGTTTTCGTTTTTGTTTTCGTTTTTGTTTTTGTTTTTGTTTTTGTCCTTGTTTCTGTCCTTGTCTTTGTCTTAATTGGTTTTTGTTTGTACGAGACTAAGTCCAGCGGCATAATGCTCTTCGATCCCACACGACCAAGTCCAGCGGCGTGTCGCTCCTAGGGCTGTTGCGAATACTTAAAAGTCCCTACGGTCAAAATCATTGGGTTGCGACTCACCTTTACGAGTTGCTCGCTCGCTGCGCTCGCTCGGAATGTTATAGCCTTACCTAAAACCAATCCACCTTGCGTTCGTTTTTCGAAAAGACCGCGATTTTCCGATAATTTACAGACGCGCGGGATCGGTTTTGAGGTTAGGCTAGTTTTATAAGAGCGAGCGAAGCGAGCGAGAAGCTACATCAATTCCCGCGCTATAGTTATATATCAAATGTTCTTTACTAACAATTCTCACCGATCGAAAGAAAGTTTCTGATTTGATAGAAGAATAACAGATATGTTTCGCTAGGTACGCGATTCGTGCTGATCGATGTATCTCGATGATGTTGTTGTTTTCGTTTTTGTTTTCGTTTTTGTTTTCGTTTTTGTTTTCGTTTTTCTTTTCGTGTTTGTTTTCGTTTTTGTTTTCGTTTTTGTTTTCGTTTTTGTTTTCGTTTTTGTTTTCGTTTTTGTTTTCGTTTTTGTTTTCGTTTTTGTTTTCGTTTTTGTTTTTGTTTTTGTTTTTGTCCTTGTTTCTGTCCTTGTCTTTGTCTTAATTGGTTTTTGTTTGTACGAGACTAAGTCCAGCGGCATAATGCTCTTCGATCCCACACGACCAAGTCCAGCGGCGTGTCGCTCCTAGGGCTGTTGCGAATACTTAAAAGTCCCTACGGTCAAAATCATTGGGTTGCGACTCACCTTTACGAGTTGCTCGCTCGCTGCGCTCGCTCGGAATGTTATAGCCTTACCTAAAACCAATCCACCTTGCGTTCGTTTTTCGAAAAGACCGCGATTTTCCGATAATTTACAGACGCGCGGGATCGGTTTTGAGGTTAGGCTAGTTTTATAAGAGCGAGCGAAGCGAGCGAGAAGCTACATCAATTCCCGCGCTATAGTTATATATCAAATGTTCTTTACTAACAATTCTCACCGATCGAAAGAAAGTTTCTGATTTGATAGAAGAATAACAGATATGTTTCGCTAGGTACGCGATTCGTGCTGATCGATGTATCTCGATGATGTTGTTGTTTTCGTTTTTGTTTTCGTTTTTGTTTTCGTTTTTGTTTTCGTTTTTGTTTTCGTTTTTGTTTTCGTTTTTGTTTTCGTTTTTGTTTTCGTTTTTGTTTTCGTTTTTGTTTTCGTTTTTGTTTTCGTTTTTGTTTTCGTTTTTGTTTTCGTGTTTGTTTTCGTTTTTGTTTTCGTTTTCGTTTTCGTTTTTGTTTTCTTTTTTGTTTTCGTTTTTGTTTTCGTTTTTGTTTTCGTTTTTGTTTTCGTTTTTGTTTTCGTTTTTGTTTTCGTTTTTGTTTTCGTTTTTGATTTCGTTTTTGTTTTCGTTTTTGTTTTCGTTTTTGTTTTCGTTTTTGTTTTCGTTTTTGTTTTCGTTTTTGTTTTTGTTTTCGTTTTTGTTTTCGTTTTTGTTTTCGTTTTTGTTTTCGTTTTTGTTTTCGTTTTTGTTTTTGTTTTCGTTTTTGTTTTCGTTTTTGTTTTCGTTTTTGTTTTCGTTTTTGTTTTCGTTTTTGTTTTTGTTTTTGTTTTTGTCCTTGTTTCTGTCCTTGTCTTTGTCTTAATTGGTTTTTGTTTGTACGAGACTAAGTCCAGCGGCATAATGCTCTTCGATCCCACACGACCAAGTCCAGCGGCGTGTCGCTCCTAGGGCTGTTGCGAATACTTAAAAGTCCCTACGGTCAAAATCATTGGGTTGCGACTCACCTTTACGAGTTGCTCGCTCGCTGCGCTCGCTCGGAATGTTATAGCCTTACCTAAAACCAATCCACCTTGCGTTCGTTTTTCGAAAAGACCGCGATTTTCCGATAATTTACAGACGCGCGGGATCGGTTTTGAGGTTAGGCTAGTTTTATAAGAGCGAGCGAAGCGAGCGAGAAGCTACATCAATTCCCGCGCTATAGTTATATATCAAATGTTCTTTACTAACAATTCTCACCGATCGAAAGAAAGTTTCTGATTTGATAGAAGAATAACAGATATGTTTCGCTAGGTACGCGATTCGTGCTGATCGATGTATCTCGATGATGTTGTTGTTTTCGTTTTTGTTTTCGTTTTTGTTTTCGTTTTTGTTTTCGTTTTTCTTTTCGTGTTTGTTTTCGTTTTTGTTTTTGTTTTTGTTTTCGTTTTTGTTTTCGTTTTTGTTTTCGTTTTTGTTTTCGTTTTTGTTTTCGTTTTTGTTTTTGTTTTTGTTTTTGTCCTTGTTTCTGTCCTTGTCTTTGTCTTAATTGGTTTTTGTTTGTACGAGACTAAGTCCAGCGGCATAATGCTCTTCGATCGCACACGACCAAGTCCAGCGGCGTGTCGCTCCTAGGGCTGTTGCGAATACTTAAAAGTCCCTACGGTCAAAATCATTGGGTTGCGACTCACCTTTACGAGTTGCTCGCTCGCTGCGCTCGCTCGGAATGTTATAGCCTTACCTAAAACCAATCCACCTTGCGTTCGTTTTTCGAAAAGACCGCGATTTTCCGATAATTTACAGACGCGCGGGATCGGTTTTGAGGTTAGGCTAGTTTTATAAGAGCGAGCGAAGCGAGCGAGAAGCTACATCAATTCCCGCGCTATAGTTATATATCAAATGTTCTTTACTAACAATTCTCACCGATCGAAAGAAAGTTTCTGATTTGATAGAAGAATAACAGATATGTTTCGCTAGGTACGCGATTCGTGCTGATCGATGTATCTCGATGATGTTGTTGTTTTCGTTTTTGTTTTCGTTTTTGTTTTCGTTTTTGTTTTCGTTTTTCTTTTCGTGTTTGTTTTCGTTTTTGTTTTCGTTTTTGTTTTCGTTTTTGTTTTCGTTTTTGTTTTCGTTTTTGTTTTCGTTTTTGTTTTCGTTTTTGTTTTTGTTTTTGTTTTTGTCCTTGTTTCTGTCCTTGTCTTTGTCTTAATTGGTTTTTGTTTGTACGAGACTAAGTCCAGCGGCATAATGCTCTTCGATCCCACACGACCAAGTCCAGCGGCGTGTCGCTCCTAGGGCTGTTGCGAATACTTAAAAGTCCCTACGGTCAAAATCATTGGGTTGCGACTCACCTTTACGAGTTGCTCGCTCGCTGCGCTCGCTCGGAATGTTATAGCCTTACCTAAAACCAATCCACCTTGCGTTCGTTTTTCGAAAAGACCGCGATTTTCCGATAATTTACAGACGCGCGGGATCGGTTTTGAGGTTAGGCTAGTTTTATAAGAGCGAGCGAAGCGAGCGAGAAGCTACATCAATTCCCGCGCTATAGTTATATATCAAATGTTCTTTACTAACAATTCTCACCGATCGAAAGAAAGTTTCTGATTTGATAGAAGAATAACAGATATGTTTCGCTAGGTACGCGATTCGTGCTGATCGATGTATCTCGATGATGTTTTTGTTTTCGTTTTTGTTTTCGTTTTTGTTTTCGTTTTTGTTTTCGTTTTTGTTTTCGTTTTTGTTTTCTTTTTTGTTTTCGTTTTTGTTTTCGTTTTTGTTTTCGTTTTTGTTTTCGTTTTTGTTTTCGTTTTTGTTTTCGTGTTTGTTTTCGTTTTTGTTTTCGTTTTCGTTTTCGTTTTTGTTTTTTTTTTTGTTTTCGTTTTTGTTTTCGTTTTTGTTTTCGTTTTTGTTTTCGTTTTTGTTTTCGTTTTTGTTTTCGTTTTTGTTTTCGTTTTTGTTTTCGTTTTTGTTTTCGTTTTTGATTTCGTTTTTGTTTTCGTTTTTGTTTTCGTTTTTGTTTTCGTTTTTGTTTTCGTTTTTGTTTTCGTTTTTGTTTTCGTTTTTGTTTTCGTTTTTGTTTTTGTTTTCCTTTTCGTTTTTGTTTGTGTTTTTGTTTTTGTCCTTGTTTCTGTCCTTGTCTTTGTCTTAATTGGTTTTTGTTTGTACGAGACTAAGTCCAGCGGCATAATGCTCTTCGATCGCACACGACCAAGTCCAGCGGCGTGTCGCTCCTAGGGCTGTTGCGAATACTTAAAAGTCCCTACGGTCAAAATCATTGGGTTGCGACTCACCTTTACGAGTTGCTCGCTCGCTGCGCTCGCTCGGAATGTTATAGCCTTACCTAAAACCAATCCACCTTGCGTTCGTTTTTCGAAAAGACCGCGATTTTCCGATAATTTACAGACGCGCGGGATCGGTTTTGAGGTTAGGCTAGTTTTATAAGAGCGAGCGAAGCGAGCGAGAAGCTACATCAATTCCCGCGCTATAGTTATATATCAAATGTTCTTTACTAACAATTCTCACCGATCGAAAGAAAGTTTCTGATTTGATAGAAGAATAACAGATATGTTTCGCTAGGTACGCGATTCGTGCTGATCGATGTATCTCGATGATGTTTTTGTTTTCGTTTTTGTTTTCGTTTTTGTTTTCGTTTTTGTTTTCGTTTTTGATTTCGTTTTTGTTTTCGTTTTTGTTTTCGTTTTTGTTTTCGTTTTTGTTTTCGTTTTGGTTTCGTTTTTGTTTTCGTTTTTGTTTTCGTGTTTGTTTTCGTTTTTGTTTTCGTTTTCGTTTTCGTTTTTGTTTTTGTTTTTGATTTTGTTTTTGTTTTTGTCCTTGTTTCTGTCCTTGTCTTTGTCTTAATTGGTTTTTGTTTGTACGAGACTAAGTCCAGCGGCATAATGCTCTTCGATCGCACACGACCAAGTCCAGCGGCGTGTCGCTCCTAGGGCTGTTGCGAATACTTAAAAGTCCCTACGGTCAAAATCATTGGGTTGCGATTCACCTTTACGAGTTGCTCGCTCGCTGCGCTCGCTCGGAATGTTATAGCCTTACCTAAAACCAATCCACCTTGCGTTCGTTTTTCGAAAAGACCGCGATTTTCCGATAATTTACAGACGCGCGGGATCGGTTCTGAGGTTAGGCTAGTTTTATAAGAGCGAGCGAAGCGAGCGAGAAGCTACATCAATTCCCGCGCTATAGTTATATATCAAATGTTCTTTACTAACAATTCTCACCGATCGAAAGAAAGTTTCTGATTTGATAGAAGAATAACAGATATGTTTCGCTAGGTACGCGATTCGTGCTGATCGATGTATCTCGATGATGTTTTTGTTTTCGTTTTTGTTTTCGTTTTTGTTTTCGTTTTTGTTTTCGTTTTTGTTTTCGTTTTTGTTTTCGTTTTTGTTTTCGTTTTTGTTTTCTTTTTTGTTTTCGTTTTTGTTTTCGTTTTTGTTTTCTTTTTTGTTTTCGTTTTTGTTTTCGTTTTTGTTTTCGTTTTTGTTTTCGTTTTTGTTTTCGTTTTTGTTTTCGTTTTTGTTTTCGTTTTTGTTTTCGTTTTTGTTTTCGTTTTTGTTTTCGTTTTTGTTTTCGTTTTTGTTTTCGTTTTTGTTTTCGTTTTTGTTTTCGTTTTTGATTTCGTTTTTGTTTTCGTTTTTGTTTTCGTTTTTGTTTTCGTTTTTGTTTTCGTTTTTGTTTTCGTTTTTGATTTCGTTTTTGTTTTCGTTTTTGTTTTCGTTTTTGTTTTCGTTTTTGTTTTCGTTTTTGTTTTCGTTTTTGTTTTCGTTTTTGTTTTCGTTTTTGTTTTCGTTTTTGTTTTCGTTTTGGTTTCGTTTTTGTTTTCGTTTTTGTTTTCGTGTTTGTTTTCGTTTTTGTTTTCGTTTTCGTTTTCGTTTTTGTTTTTGTTTTTGATTTTGTTTTTGTTTTTGTCCTTGTTTCTGTCCTTGTCTTTGTCTTAATTGGTTTTTGTTTGTACGAGACTAAGTCCAGCGGCATAATGCTCTTCGATCGCACACGACCAAGTCCAGCGGCGTGTCGCTCCTAGGGCTGTTGCGAATACTTAAAAGTCCCTACGGTCAAAATCATTGGGTTGCGACTCACCTTTACGAGTTGCTCGCTCGCTGCGCTCGCTCGGAATGTTATAGCCTTACCTAAAACCAATCCACCTTGCGTTCGTTTTTCGAAAAGACCGCGATTTTCCGATAATTTACAGACGCGCGGGATCGGTTCTGAGGTTAGGCTAGTTTTATAAGAGCGAGCGAAGCGAGCGAGAAGCTACATCAATTCCCGCGCTATAGTTATATATCAAATGTTCTTTACTAACAATTCTCACCGATCGAAAGAAAGTTTCTGATTTGATAGAAGAATAACAGATATGTTTCGCTAGGTACGCGATTCGTGCTGATCGATGTATCTCGATGATGTTTTTGTTTTCGTTTTTGTTTTCGTTTTTGTTTTCGTTTTTGTTTTCGTTTTTGTTTTCGTTTTTGTTTTCGTTTTTGTTTTCGTTTTTGTTTTCTTTTTTGTTTTCGTTTTTGTTTTCGTTTTTGTTTTCTTTTTTGTTTTCGTTTTTGTTTTCGTTTTTGTTTTCGTTTTTGTTTTCGTTTTTGTTTTCGTTTTTGTTTTCGTTTTTGTTTTCGTTTTTGTTTTCGTTTTTGTTTTCGTTTTTGTTTTCGTTTTTGTTTTCGTTTTTGTTTTCGTTTTTGTTTTCGTTTTTGTTTTCGTTTTTGATTTCGTTTTTGTTTTCGTTTTTGTTTTCGTTTTTGTTTTCGTTTTTGTTTTCGTTTTTGTTTTCGTTTTTGATTTCGTTTTTGTTTTCGTTTTTGTTTTCGTTTTTGTTTTCGTTTTTGTTTTCGTTTTTGTTTTCGTTTTTGTTTTCGTTTTTGTTTTCGTTTTTGTTTTCGTTTTTGTTTTCGTTTTTGTTTTCTTTTTTGTTTTCGTTTTTGTTTTCGTTTTTGTTTTCGTTTTTGTTTTCGTTTTTGTTTTCGTTTTTGTTTTCGTTTTTGTTTTCGTTTTTGTTTTCGTTTTTGTTTTCGTTTTTGATTTCGTTTTTGTTTTCGTTTTTGTTTTCGTGTTTGTTTTCGTTTTTGTTTTCGTTTTTGTTTTCGTTTTTGTTTTTGTTTTCGTTTTTGTTTTTGTTTTTGTCCTTGTTTCTGTCCTTGTCTTTGTCTTAATTGGTTTTTGTTTGTACGAGACTAAGTCCAGCGGCATAATGCTCTTCGATCGCACACGACCAAGTCCAGCGGCGTGTCGCTCCTAGGGCTGTTGCGAATACTTAAAAGTCCCTACGGTCAAAATCATTGGGTTGCGACTCACCTTTACGAGTTGCTCGCTCGCTGCGCTCGCTCGGAATGTTATAGCCTTACCTAAAACCAATCCACCTTGCGTTCGTTTTTCGAAAAGACCGCGATTTTCCGATAATTTACAGACGCGCGGGATCGGTTTTGAGGTTAGGCTAGTTTTATAAGAGCGAGCGAAGCGAGCGAGAAGCTACATCAATTCCCGCGCTATAGTTATATATCAAATGTTCTTTACTAACAATTCTCACCGATCGAAAGAAAGTTTCTGATTTGATAGAAGAATAACAGATATGTTTCGCTAGGTACGCGATTCGTGCTGATCGATGTATCTCGATGATGTTGTTGTTTTCGTTTTTGTTTTCGTTTTTGTTTTCGTTTTTGTTTTCGTTTTTGTTTTCGTGTTTGTTTTCGTTTTTGTTTTCGTTTTTGTTTTCGTTTTTGTTTTCGTTTTTGTTTTCGTTTTTGTTTTCGTTTTTGTTTTCGTTTTTGTTTTTGTTTTTGTTTTTGTCCTTGTTTCTGTCCTTGTCTTTGTCTTAATTGGTTTTTGTTTGTACGAGACTAAGTCCAGCGGCATAATGCTCTTCGATCCCACACGACCAAGTCCAGCGGCGTGTCGCTCCTAGGGCTGTTGCGAATACTTAAAAGTCCCTACGGTCAAAATCATTGGGTTGCGACTCACCTTTACGAGTTGCTCGCTCGCTGCGCTCGCTCGGAATGTTATAGCCTTACCTAAAACCAATCCACCTTGCGTTCGTTTTTCGAAAAGACCGCGATTTTCCGATAATTTACAGACGCGCGGGATCGGTTTTGAGGTTAGGCTAGTTTTATAAGAGCGAGCGAAGCGAGCGAGAAGCTACATCAATTCCCGCGCTATAGTTATATATCAAATGTTCTTTACTAACAATTCTCACCGATCGAAAGAAAGTTTCTGATTTGATAGAAGAATAACAGATATGTTTCGCTAGGTACGCGATTCGTGCTGATCGATGTATCTCGATGATGTTTTTGTTTTCGTTTTTGTTTTCGTTTTTGTTTTCGTTTTTGTTTTCGTTTTTGTTTTCGTTTTTGTTTTCGTTTTTGTTTTCGTTTTTGTTTTCGTGTTTGTTTTCGTTTTTGTTTTCGTTTTCGTTTTCGTTTTTGTTTTCTTTTTTGTTTTCGTTTTTGTTTTCGTTTTTGTTTTCGTTTTTGTTTTCGTTTTTGTTTTCGTTTTTGTTTTCGTTTTTGTTTTCGTTTTTGTTTTCGTTTTTGTTTTCGTTTTTGATTTCGTTTTTGTTTTCGTTTTTGTTTTCGTTTTTGTTTTCGTTTTTGTTTTCGTTTTTGTTTTCGTTTTTGTTTTCGTTTTTGTTTTCGTTTTTGTTTTCGTTTTTGTTTTCGTTTTTGTTTTCGTTTTTGTTTTCGTTTTTGTTTTTGTTTTCGTTTTCGTTTTCGTTTTCGTTTTTGTTTTCGTTTTTGTTTTCGTTTTTGTTTTCTTTTTTGTTTTCGTTTTTGTTTTCGTTTTTGTTTTCGTTTTTGTTTTCGTTTTTGTTTTCGTTTTTGTTTTCGTTTTTGTTTTCGTGTTTGTTTTCGTTTTTGTTTTCGTTTTCGTTTTCGTTTTTGTTTTCTTTTTTGTTTTCGTTTTTGTTTTCGTTTTTGTTTTCGTTTTTGTTTTCGTTTTTGTTTTCGTTTTTGTTTTCGTTTTTGTTTTCGTTTTTGATTTCGTTTTTGTTTTCGTTTTTGTTTTCGTTTTTGTTTTCGTTTTTGTTTTCGTGTTTGTTTTCGTTTTTGTTTTCGTTTTTGTTTTCGTGTTTGTTTTCGTTTTTGTTTTCGTTTTTGTTTTCGTTTTTGTTTTCGTTTTTGTTTTCGTTTTTGTTTTCGTTTTTGTTTTCGTTTTTGTTTTTGTTTTTGTTTTTGTCCTTGTTTCTGTCCTTGTCTTTGTCTTAATTGGTTTTTGTTTGTACGAGACTAAGTCCAGCGGCATAATGCTCTTCGATCCCACACGACCAAGTCCAGCGGCGTGTCGCTCCTAGGGCTGTTGCGAATACTTAAAAGTCCCTACGGTCAAAATCATTGGGTTGCGACTCACCTTTACGAGTTGCTCGCTCGCTGCGCTCGCTCGGAATGTTATAGCCTTACCTAAAACCAATCCACCTTGCGTTCGTTTTTCGAAAAGACCGCGATTTTCCGATAATTTACAGACGCGCGGGATCGGTTTTGAGGTTAGGCTAGTTTTATAAGAGCGAGCGAAGCGAGCGAGAAGCTACATCAATTCCCGCGCTATAGTTATATATCAAATGTTCTTTACTAACAATTCTCACCGATCGAAAGAAAGTTTCTGATTTGATAGAAGAATAACAGATATGTTTCGCTAGGTACGCGATTCGTGCTGATCGATGTATCTCGATGATGTTTTTGTTTTCGTTTTTGTTTTCGTTTTTGTTTTCGTTTTTGTTTTCGTTTTTGTTTTCGTTTTTGTTTTCTTTTTTGTTTTCGTTTTTGTTTTCGTTTTTGTTTTCGTTTTTGTTTTCGTTTTTGTTTTCGTGTTTGTTTTCGTTTTTGTTTTCGTTTTCGTTTTCGTTTTTGTTTTCTTTTTTGTTTTCGTTTTTGTTTTCGTTTTTGTTTTCGTTTTTGTTTTCGTTTTTGTTTTCGTTTTTGTTTTCGTTTTTGTTTTCGTTTTTGTTTTCGTTTTTGTTTTCGTTTTTGATTTCGTTTTTGTTTTCGTTTTTGTTTTCGTTTTTGTTTTCGTTTTTGTTTTCGTTTTTGTTTTCGTTTTTGTTTTCGTTTTTGTTTTCGTTTTTGTTTTCGTTTTTGTTTTTGTTTTCCTTTTCGTTTTTGTTTGTGTTTTTGTTTTTGTCCTTGTTTCTGTCCTTGTCTTTGTCTTAATTGGTTTTTGTTTGTACGAGACTAAGTCCAGCGGCATAATGCTCTTCGATCGCACACGACCAAGTCCAGCGGCGTGTCGCTCCTAGGGCTGTTGCGAATACTTAAAAGTCCCTACGGTCAAAATCATTGGGTTGCGACTCACCTTTACGAGTTGCTCGCTCGCTGCGCTCGCTCGGAATGTTATAGCCTTACCTAAAACCAATCCACCTTGCGTTCGTTTTTCGAAAAGACCGCGATTTTCCGATAATTTACAGACGCGCGGGATCGGTTATGAGGTTAGGCTAGTTTTATAAGAGCGAGCGAAGCGAGCGAGAAGCTACATCAATTCCCGCGCTATAGTTATATATCAAATGTTCTTTACTAACAATTCTCACCGATCGAAAGAAAGTTTCTGATTTGATAGAAGAATAACAGATATGTTTCGCTAGGTACGCGATTCGTGCTGATCGATGTATCTCGATGATGTTGTTGTTTTCGTTTTTGTTTTCGTTTTTGTTTTCGTTTTTGTTTTCGTTTTTCTTTTCGTGTTTGTTTTCGTTTTTGTTTTTGTTTTTGTTTTCGTTTTTGTTTTCGTTTTTGTTTTCGTTTTTGTTTTCGTTTTTGTTTTTGTTTTTGTTTTTGTCCTTGTTTCTGTCCTTGTCTTTGTCTTAATTGGTTTTTGTTTGTATGAGACTAAGTCCAGCGGCATAATGCTCTTCGATCGCACACGACCAAGTCCAGCGGCGTGTCGCTCCTAGGGCTGTTGCGAATACTTAAAAGTCCCTACGGTCAAAATCATTGGGTTGCGACTCACCTTTACGAGTTGCTCGCTCGCTGCGCTCGCTCGGAATGTTATAGCCTTACCTAAAACCAATCCACCTTGCGTTCGTTTTTCGAAAAGACCGCGATTTTCCGATAATTTACAGACGCGCGGGATCGGTTTTGAGGTTAGGCTAGTTTTATAAGAGCGAGCGAAGCGAGCGAGAAGCTACATCAATTCCCGCGCTATAGTTATATATCAAATGTTCTTTACTAACAATTCTCACCGATCGAAAGAAAGTTTCTGATTTGATAGAAGAATAACAGATATGTTTCGCTAGGTACGCGATTCGTGCTGATCGATGTATCTCGATGATGTTGTTGTTTTCGTTTTTGTTTTCGTTTTTGTTTTCGTTTTTGTTTTCGTTTTTCTTTTCGTGTTTGTTTTCGTTTTTGTTTTTGTTTTTGTTTTCGTTTTTGTTTTCGTTTTTATTTTCGTTTTTGTTTTCGTTTTTGTTTTTGTTTTTGTTTTTGTCCTTGTTTCTGTCCTTGTCTTTGTCTTAATTGGTTTTTGTTTGTACGAGACTAAGTCCAGCGGCATAATGCTCTTCGATCGCACACGACCAAGTCCAGCGGCGTGTCGCTCCTAGGGCTGTTACGAATACTTAAAAGTCCCTACGGTCAAAATCATTGGGTTGCGACTCACCTTTACGAGTTGCTCGCTCGCTGCGCTCGCTCGGAATGTTATAGCCTTACCTAAAACCAATCCACCTTGCGTTCGTTTTTCGAAAAGACCGCGATTTTCCGATAATTTACAGACGCGCGGGATCGGTTTTGAGGTTAGGCTAGTTTTATAAGAGCGAGCGAAGCGAGCGAGAAGCTACATCAATTCCCGCGCTATAGTTATATATCAAATGTTCTTTACTAACAATTCTCACCGATCGAAAGAAAGTTTCTGATTTGATAGAAGAATAACAGATATGTTTCGCTAGGTACGCGATTCGTGCTGATCGATGTATCTCGATGATGTTGTTGTTTTCGTTTTTGTTTTCGTTTTTGTTTTCGTTTTTGTTTTCGTTTTTCTTTTCGTGTTTGTTTTCGTTTTTGTTTTTGTTTTTGTTTTCGTTTTTGTTTTCGTTTTTGTTTTCGTTTTTGTTTTCGTTTTTGTTTTTGTTTTTGTTTTTGTCCTTGTTTCTGTCCTTGTCTTTGTCTTAATTGGTTTTTGTTTGTACGAGACTAAGTCCAGCGGCATAATGCTCTTCGATCGCACACGACCAAGTCCAGCGGCGTGTCGCTCCTAGGGCTGTTGCGAATACTTAAAAGTCCCTACGGTCAAAATCATTGGGTTGCGACTCACCTTTACGAGTTGCTCGCTCGCTGCGCTCGCTCGGAATGTTATAGCCTTACCTAAAACCAATCCACCTTGCGTTCGTTTTTCGAAAAGACCGCGATTTTCCGATAATTTACAGACGCGCGGGATCGGTTTTGAGGTTAGGCTAGTTTTATAAGAGCGAGCGAAGCGAGCGAGAAGCTACATCAATTCCCGCGCTATAGTTATATATCAAATGTTCTTTACTAACAATTCTCACCGATCGAAAGAAAGTTTCTGATTTGATAGAAGAATAACAGATATGTTTCGCTAGGTACGCGATTCGTGCTGATCGATGTATCTCGATGATGTTGTTGTTTTCGTTTTTGTTTTCGTTTTTGTTTTCGTTTTTGTTTTCGTTTTTCTTTTCGTGTTTGTTTTCGTTTTTGTTTTCGTTTTTGTTTTCGTTTTTGTTTTCGTTTTTGTTTTCGTTTTTGTTTTCGTTTTTGTTTTCGTTTTTGTTTTTGTTTTTGTTTTTGTCCTTGTTTCTGTCCTTGTCTTTGTCTTAATTGGTTTTTGTTTGTACGAGACTAAGTCCAGCGGCATAATGCTCTTCGATCCCACACGACCAAGTCCAGCGGCGTGTCGCTCCTAGGGCTGTTGCGAATACTTAAAAGTCCCTACGGTCAAAATCATTGGGTTGCGACTCACCTTTACGAGTTGCTCGCTCGCTGCGCTCGCTCGGAATGTTATAGCCTTACCTAAAACCAATCCACCTTGCGTTCGTTTTTCGAAAAGACCGCGATTTTCCGATAATTTACAGACGCGCGGGATCGGTTTTGAGGTTAGGCTAGTTTTATAAGAGCGAGCGAAGCGAGCGAGAAGCTACATCAATTCCCGCGCTATAGTTATATATCAAATGTTCTTTACTAACAATTCTCACCGATCGAAAGAAAGTTTCTGATTTGATAGAAGAATAACAGATATGTTTCGCTAGGTACGCGATTCGTGCTGATCGATGTATCTCGATGATGTTTTTGTTTTCGTTTTTGTTTTCGTTTTTGTTTTCGTTTTTGTTTTCGTTTTTGTTTTCGTTTTTGTTTTCTTTTTTGTTTTCGTTTTTGTTTTCGTTTTTGTTTTCGTTTTTGTTTTCGTTTTTGTTTTCGTTTTTGTTTTCGTGTTTGTTTTCGTTTTTGTTTTCGTTTTCGTTTTCGTTTTTGTTTTCTTTTTTGTTTTCGTTTTTGTTTTCGTTTTTGTTTTCGTTTTTGTTTTCGTTTTTGTTTTCGTTTTTGTTTTCGTTTTTGTTTTCGTTTTTGTTTTCGTTTTTGTTTTCGTTTTTGTTTTCGTTTTTGTTTTCGTTTTTGTTTTCGTTTTTGTTTTCGTTTTTGTTTTCGTTTTTGTTTTCGTTTTTGTTTTCGTTTTTGTTTTCGTTTTTGTTTTTGTTTTCCTTTTCGTTTTTGTTTGTGTTTTTGTTTTTGTCCTTGTTTCTGTCCTTGTCTTTGTCTTAATTGGTTTTTGTTTGTACGAGACTAAGTCCAGCGGCATAATGCTCTTCGATCGCACACGACCAAGTCCAGCGGCGTGTCGCTCCTAGGGCTGTTGCGAATACTTAAAAGTCCCTACGGTCAAAATCATTGGGTTGCGACTCACCTTTACGAGTTGCTCGCTCGCTGCGCTCGCTCGGAATGTTATAGC
>NW_026869732.1:405000-527500 GCF_905332965.1 Bombus pascuorum | reverse complement strand
TTGTTTTCGTTTTTGTTTTCGTTTTTGTTTTCGTGTTTGTTTTCGTTTTTGTTTTCGTTTTTGTTTTCGTTTTTGTTTTTGTTTTCGTTTTTGTTTTTGTTTTTGTCCTTGTTTCTGTCCTTGTCTTTGTCTTAATTGGTTTTTGTTTGTACGAGACTAAGTCCAGCGGCATAATGCTCTTCGATCGCACACGACCAAGTCCAGCGGCGTGTCGCTCCTAGGGCTGTTGCGAATACTTAAAAGTCCCTACGGTCAAAATCATTGGGTTGCGACTCACCTTTACGAGTTGCTCGCTCGCTGCGCTCGCTCGGAATGTTATAGCCTTACCTAAAACCAATCCACCTTGCGTTCGTTTTTCGAAAAGACCGCGATTTTCCGATAATTTACAGACGCGCGGGATCGGTTTTGAGGTTAGGCTAGTTTTATAAGAGCGGGCGAAGCGAGCGAGAAGCTACATCAATTCCCGCGCTATAGTTATATATCAAATGTTCTTTACTAACAATTCTCACCGATCGAAAGAAAGTTTCTGATTTGATAGAAGAATAACAGATATGTTTCGCTAGGTACGCGATTCGTGCTGATCGATGTATCTCGATGATGTTTTTGTTTTCGTTTTTGTTTTCGTTTTTGTTTTCGTTTTTGTTTTCGTTTTTGTTTTCGTTTTTCTTTTCGTGTTTGTTTTCGTTTTTGTTTTCGTTTTTGTTTTCTTTTTTGTTTTCGTTTTTGTTTTCGTTTTTGTTTTCTTTTTTGTTTTCGTTTTTGTTTTCGTTTTTGTTTTCGTTTTTGTTTTCGTTTTTGTTTTCGTTTTTGTTTTCGTTTTTGTTTTCGTTTTTGTTTTCGTTTTTGTTTTCGTTTTTGTTTTCGTTTTTGTTTTCGTTTTTGTTTTTGTTTTCGTTTTTGTTTTCGTTTTTGTTTTCGTTTTTGTTTTCGTTTTTGTCCTTGTTTCTGTCCTTGTCTTTGTCTTAATTGGTTTTTGTTTGTACGAGACTAAGTCCAGCGGCATAATGCTCTTCGATCGCACACGACCAAGTCCAGCGGCGTGTCGCTCCTAGGGCTGTTGCGAATACTTAAAAGTCCCTACGGTCAAAATCATTGGGTTGCGACTCACCTTTACGAGTTGCTCGCTCGCTGCGCTCGCTCGGAATGTTATAGCCTTACCTAAAACCAATCCACCTTGCGTTCGTTTTTCGAAAAGACCGCGATTTTCCGATAATTTACAGACGCGCGGGATCGGTTTTGAGGTTAGGCTAGTTTTATAAGAGCGAGCGAAGCGAGCGAGAAGCTACATCAATTCCCGCGCTATAGTTATATATCAAATGTTCTTTACTAACAATTCTCACCGATCGAAAGAAAGTTTCTGATTTGATAGAAGAATAACAGATATGTTTCGCTAGGTACGCGATTCGTGCTGATCGATGTATCTCGATGATGTTGTTGTTTTCGTTTTTGTTTTCGTTTTTGTTTTCGTTTTTGTTTTCGTTTTTCTTTTCGTGTTTGTTTTCGTTTTTGTTTTTGTTTTTGTTTTCGTTTTTGTTTTCGTTTTTGTTTTCGTTTTTGTTTTCGTTTTTGTTTTTGTTTTTGTTTTTGTCCTTGTTTCTGTCCTTGTCTTTGTCTTAATTGGTTTTTGTTTGTACGAGACTAAGTCCAGCGGCATAATGCTCTTCGATCGCACACGACCAAGTCCAGCGGCGTGTCGCTCCTAGGGCTGTTGCGAATACTTAAAAGTCCCTACGGTCAAAATCATTGGGTTGCGACTCACCTTTACGAGTTGCTCGCTCGCTGCGCTCGCTCGGAATGTTATAGCCTTACCTAAAACCAATCCACCTTGCGTTCGTTTTTCGAAAAGACCGCGATTTTCCGATAATTTACAGACGCGCGGGATCGGTTTTGAGGTTAGGCTAGTTTTATAAGAGCGAGCGAAGCGAGCGAGAAGCTACATCAATTCCCGCGCTATAGTTATATATCAAATGTTCTTTACTAACAATTCTCACCGATCGAAAGAAAGTTTCTGATTTGATAGAAGAATAACAGATATGTTTCGCTAGGTACGCGATTCGTGCTGATCGATGTATCTCGATGATGTTGTTGTTTTCGTTTTTGTTTTCGTTTTTGTTTTCGTTTTTGTTTTCGTTTTTGATTTCGTTTTTGTTTTCGTTTTTGTTTTCGTTTTTGTTTTCGTTTTTGTTTTCGTTTTTGTTTTCGTTTTTGTTTTCGTTTTTGTTTTCGTTTTTGTTTTCGTTTTTGTTTTCGTGTTTGTTTTCGTTTTTGTTTTCGTTTTTGTTTTCGTTTTTGTTTTCGTTTTTGTTTTCGTTTTTGTTTTCGTTTTTGTTTTCGTTTTTGTTTTCGTTTTTGTTTTCGTTTTTGTTTTCGTTTTTGTTTTCGTTTTTGTTTTCGTTTTTGATTTCGTTTTTGTTTTCGTTTTTGTTTTCGTTTTTGTTTTCGTTTTTGTTTTCGTTTTTGTTTTCGTTTTTGTTTTCGTTTTTGTTTTCGTGTTTGTTTTCGTTTTTGTTTTCGTTTTTGTTTTCGTTTTTGTTTTTGTTTTCGTTTTTGTTTTTGTTTTTGTCCTTGTTTCTGTCCTTGTCTTTGTCTTAATTGGTTTTTGTTTGTACGAGACTAAGTCCAGCGGCATAATGCTCTTCGATCGCACACGACCAAGTCCAGCGGCGTGTCGCTCCTAGGGCTGTTGCGAATACTTAAAAGTCCCTACGGTCAAAATCATTGGGTTGCGACTCACCTTTACGAGTTGCTCGCTCGCTGCGCTCGCTCGGAATGTTATAGCCTTACCTAAAACCAATCCACCTTGCGTTCGTTTTTCGAAAAGACCGCGATTTTCCGATAATTTACAGACGCGCGGGATCGGTTTTGAGGTTAGGCTAGTTTTATAAGAGCGAGCGAAGCGAGCGAGAAGCTACATCAATTCCCGCGCTATAGTTATATATCAAATGTTCTTTACTAACAATTCTCACCGATCGAAAGAAAGTTTCTGATTTGATAGAAGAATAACAGATATGTTTCGCTAGGTACGCGATTCGTGCTGATCGATGTATCTCGATGATGTTGTTGTTTTCGTTTTTGTTTTCGTTTTTGTTTTCGTTTTTGTTTTCGTTTTTGATTTCGTTTTTGTTTTCGTTTTTGTTTTCGTTTTTGTTTTCGTTTTTGTTTTCGTTTTTGTTTTCGTTTTTGTTTTCGTTTTTGTTTTTGTTTTCGTTTTTGTTTTCTTTTTTGTTTTCGTCTTTGTTTTCGTTTTTGTTTTCGTTTTTGTTTTCGTTTTTGTTTTTGTTTTCGTTTTTGTTTTCGTTTTTGTTTTTGTTTTCGTTTTTGTTTTCGTTTTTGATTTCGTTTTTGTTTTCGTTTTTGTTTTCGTTTTTGTTTTCGTTTTTGTTTTCGTTTTTGTTTTCGTGTTTGTTTTCGTTTTTGTTTTCGTTTTTGTTTTCGTTTTTGTTTTCGTTTTTGTTTTCGTTTTTGTTTTCGTTTTTGTTTTCGTGTTTGTTTTCGTTTTTGTTTTCGTTTTCGTTTTCGTTTTTGTTTTCTTTTTTGTTTTCGTTTTTGTTTTCGTTTTTGTTTTCGTTTTTGTTTTCGTTTTTGTTTTCGTTTTTGTTTTCGTTTTTGTTTTCGTTTTTGTTTTCGTTTTTGTTTTCGTTTTTGATTTCGTTTTTGTTTTCGTTTTTGTTTTCGTTTTTGTTTTCGTTTTTGTTTTCGTTTTTGTTTTCGTTTTTGTTTTCGTTTTTGTTTTCGTGTTTGTTTTCGTTTTTGTTTTCGTTTTTGTTTTCGTTTTTGTTTTTGTTTTCGTTTTTGTTTTTGTTTTTGTCCTTGTTTCTGTCCTTGTCTTTGTCTTAATTGGTTTTTGTTTGTACGAGACTAAGTCCAGCGGCATAATGCTCTTCGATCCCACACGACCAAGTCCAGCGGCGTGTCGCTCCTAGGGCTGTTGCGAATACTTAAAAGTCCCTACGGTCAAAATCATTGGGTTGCGACTCACCTTTACGAGTTGCTCGCTCGCTGCGCTCGCTCGGAATGTTATAGCCTTACCTAAAACCAATCCACCTTGCGTTCGTTTTTCGAAAAGACCGCGATTTTCCGATAATTTACAGACGCGCGGGATCGGTTTTGAGGTTAGGCTAGTTTTATAAGAGCGAGCGAAGCGAGCGAGAAGCTACATCAATTCCCGCGCTATAGTTATATATCAAATGTTCTTTACTAACAATTCTCACCGATCGAAAGAAAGTTTCTGATTTGATAGAAGAATAACAGATATGTTTCGCTAGGTACGCGATTCGTGCTGATCGATGTATCTCGATGATGTTGTTGTTTTCGTTTTTGTTTTCGTTTTTGTTTTCGTTTTTGTTTTCGTTTTTGATTTCGTTTTTGTTTTCGTTTTTGTTTTCGTTTTTGTTTTCGTTTTTGTTTTCGTTTTTGTTTTCGTTTTTGTTTTCGTTTTTGTTTTCGTGTTTGTTTTCGTTTTTGTTTTCGTTTTCGTTTTTGTTTTTGTTTTTGTTTTTGTTTTTGTTTTTGTTTTTGTTTTTGTCCTTGTTTCTGTCCTTGTCTTTGTCTTAATTGGTTTTTGTTTGTACGAGACTAAGTCCAGCGGCATAATGCTCTTCGATCCCACACGACCAAGTCCAGCGGCGTGTCGCTCCTAGGGCTGTTGCGAATACTTAAAAGTCCCTACGGTCAAAATCATTGGGTTGCGACTCACCTTTACGAGTTGCTCGCTCGCTGCGCTCGCTCGGAATGTTATAGCCTTACCTAAAACCAATCCACCTTGCGTTCGTTTTTCGAAAAGACCGCGATTTTCCGATAATTTACAGACGCGCGGGATCGGTTTTGAGGTTAGGCTAGTTTTATAAGAGCGAGCGAAGCGAGCGAGAAGCTACATCAATTCCCGCGCTATAGTTATATATCAAATGTTCTTTACTAACAATTCTCACCGATCGAAAGAAAGTTTCTGATTTGATAGAAGAATAACAGATATGTTTCGCTAGGTACGCGATTCGTGCTGATCGATGTATCTCGATGATGTTGTTGTTTTCGTTTTTGTTTTCTTTTTTGTTTTCGTTTTTGTTTTCGTTTTTGTTTTCGTTTTTGTTTTCGTTTTTGTTTTCGTTTTTGTTTTCGTTTTTGTTTTCGTTTTTGTTTTCGTTTTTGATTTCGTTTTTGTTTTCGTTTTTGTTTTCGTTTTTGTTTTCGTTTTTGTTTTCGTTTTTGTTTTCGTTTTTGTTTTCGTTTTTGTTTTCGTGTTTGTTTTCGTTTTTGTTTTCGTTTTTGTTTTCGTTTTTGTTTTTGTTTTCGTTTTTGTTTTTGTTTTTGTCCTTGTTTCTGTCCTTGTCTTTGTCTTAATTGGTTTTTGTTTGTACGAGACTAAGTCCAGCGGCATAATGCTCTTCGATCGCACACGACCAAGTCCAGCGGCTTGTCGCTCCTAGGGCTGTTGCGAATACTTAAAAGTCCCTACGGTCAAAATCATTGGGTTGCGACTCACCTTTACGAGTTGCTCGCTCGCTGCGCTCGCTCGGAATGTTATAGCCTTACCTAAAACCAATCCACCTTGCGTTCGTTTTTCGAAAAGACCGCGATTTTCCGATAATTTACAGACGCGCGGGATCGGTTTTGAGGTTAGGCTAGTTTTATAAGAGCGAGCGAAGCGAGCGAGAAGCTACATCAATTCCCGCGCTATAGTTATATATCAAATGTTCTTTACTAACAATTCTCACCGATCGAAAGAAAGTTTCTGATTTGATAGAAGAATAACAGATATGTTTCGCTAGGTACGCGATTCGTGCTGATCGATGTATCTCGATGATGTTTTTGTTTTCGTTTTTGTTTTCGTTTTTGTTTTCGTTTTTGTTTTCGTTTTTGTTTTCGTTTTTCTTTTCGTGTTTGTTTTCGTTTTTGTTTTCGTTTTTGTTTTCTTTTTTGTTTTCGTTTTTGTTTTCGTTTTTGTTTTCTTTTTTGTTTTCGTTTTTGTTTTCGTTTTTGTTTTCGTTTTTGTTTTCGTTTTTGTTTTCGTTTTTGTTTTCGTTTTTGTTTTCGTTTTTGTTTTCGTTTTTGTTTTCGTTTTTGTTTTCGTTTTTGTTTTCGTTTTTGTTTTTGTTTTCGTTTTTGTTTTCGTTTTTGTTTTCGTTTTTGTTTTCGTTTTTGTCCTTGTTTCTGTCCTTGTCTTTGTCTTAATTGGTTTTTGTTTGTACGAGACTAAGTCCAGCGGCATAATGCTCTTCGATCGCACACGACCAAGTCCAGCGGCGTGTCGCTCCTAGGGCTGTTGCGAATACTTAAAAGTCCCTACGGTCAAAATCATTGGGTTGCGACTCACCTTTACGAGTTGCTCGCTCGCTGCGCTCGCTCGGAATGTTATAGCCTTACCTAAAACCAATCCACCTTGCGTTCGTTTTTCGAAAAGACCGCGATTTTCCGATAATTTACAGACGCGCGGGATCGGTTTTGAGGTTAGGCTAGTTTTATAAGAGCGAGCGAAGCGAGCGAGAAGCTACATCAATTCCCGCGCTATAGTTATATATCAAATGTTCTTTACTAACAATTCTCACCGATCGAAAGAAAGTTTCTGATTTGATAGAAGAATAACAGATATGTTTCGCTAGGTACGCGATTCGTGCTGATCGATGTATCTCGATGATGTTGTTGTTTTCGTTTTTGTTTTCGTTTTTGTTTTCGTTTTTGTTTTCGTTTTTCTTTTCGTGTTTGTTTTCGTTTTTGTTTTTGTTTTTGTTTTCGTTTTTGTTTTCGTTTTTGTTTTCGTTTTTGTTTTCGTTTTTGTTTTTGTTTTTGTTTTTGTCCTTGTTTCTGTCCTTGTCTTTGTCTTAATTGGTTTTTGTTTGTACGAGACTAAGTCCAGCGGCATAATGCTCTTCGATCGCACACGACCAAGTCCAGCGGCGTGTCGCTCCTAGGGCTGTTGCGAATACTTAAAAGTCCCTACGGTCAAAATCATTGGGTTGCGACTCACCTTTACGAGTTGCTCGCTCGCTGCGCTCGCTCGGAATGTTATAGCCTTACCTAAAACCAATCCACCTTGCGTTCGTTTTTCGAAAAGACCGCGATTTTCCGATAATTTACAGACGCGCGGGATCGGTTTTGAGGTTAGGCTAGTTTTATAAGAGCGAGCGAAGCGAGCGAGAAGCTACATCAATTCCCGCGCTATAGTTATATATCAAATGTTCTTTACTAACAATTCTCACCGATCGAAAGAAAGTTTCTGATTTGATAGAAGAATAACAGATATGTTTCGCTAGGTACGCGATTCGTGCTGATCGATGTATCTCGATGATGTTGTTGTTTTCGTTTTTGTTTTCGTTTTTGTTTTCGTTTTTGTTTTCGTTTTTGTTTTCGTGTTTGTTTTCGTTTTTGTTTTCGTTTTTGTTTTCGTTTTTGTTTTCGTTTTTGTTTTCGTTTTTGTTTTCGTTTTTGTTTTCGTTTTTGTTTTTGTTTTTGTTTTTGTCCTTGTTTCTGTCCTTGTCTTTGTCTTAATTGGTTTTTGTTTGTACGAGACTAAGTCCAGCGGCATAATGCTCTTCGATCCCACACGACCAAGTCCAGCGGCGTGTCGCTCCTAGGGCTGTTGCGAATACTTAAAAGTCCCTACGGTCAAAATCCTTGGGTTGCGACTCACCTTTACGAGTTGCTCGCTCGCTGCGCTCGCTCGGAATGTTATAGCCTTACCTAAAACCAATCCACCTTGCGTTCGTTTTTCGAAAAGACCGCGATTTTCCGATAATTTACAGACGCGCGGGATCGGTTTTGAGGTTAGGCTAGTTTTATAAGAGCGAGCGAAGCGAGCGAGAAGCTACATCAATTCCCGCGCTATAGTTATATATCAAATGTTCTTTACTAACAATTCTCACCGATCGAAAGAAAGTTTCTGATTTGATAGAAGAATAACAGATATGTTTCGCTAGGTACGCGATTCGTGCTGATCGATGTATCTCGATGATGTTTTTGTTTTCGTTTTTGTTTTCGTTTTTGTTTTCGTTTTTCTTTTCGTTTTTGTTTTCGTTTTTGTTTTCGTTTTTGTTTTCGTTTTTGTTTTCGTTTTTGTTTTCGTTTTTGTTTTCGTTTTTGTTTTCGTGTTTGTTTTCGTTTTTGTTTTCGTTTTCGTTTTCGTTTTTGTTTTCTTTTTTGTTTTCGTTTTTGTTTTCGTTTTTGTTTTCGTTTTTGTTTTCGTTTTTGTTTTCGTTTTTGTTTTCGTTTTTGTTTTCGTTTTTGTTTTCGTTTTTGTTTTCGTTTTTGATTTCGTTTTTGTTTTCGTTTTTGTTTTCGTTTTTGTTTTCGTTTTTGTTTTCGTTTTTGTTTTCGTTTTTGTTTTCGTTTTTGTTTTCGTTTTTGTTTTCGTGTTTGTTTTCGTTTTTGTTTTCGTTTTTGTTTTCGTTTTTGTTTTTGTTTTCGTTTTCGTTTTCGTTTTTGTTTTCGTTTTTGTTTTCGTTTTTGTTTTCTTTTTTGTTTTCGTTTTTGTTTTCGTTTTTGTTTTCGTTTTTGTTTTCGTTTTTGTTTTCGTTTTTGTTTTCGTTTTTGTTTTCGTGTTTGTTTTCGTTTTTGTTTTCGTTTTCGTTTTCGTTTTTGTTTTCTTTTTTGTTTTCGTTTTTGTTTTCGTTTTTGTTTTTGTTTTTGTTTTCGTTTTTGTTTTCGTTTTTGTTTTCGTTTTTGTTTTCGTTTTTGATTTCGTTTTTGTTTTCGTTTTTGTTTTCGTTTTTGTTTTCGTTTTTGTTTTCGTGTTTGTTTTCGTTTTTGTTTTCGTTTTTGTTTTCGTGTTTGTTTTCGTTTTTGTTTTCGTTTTTGTTTTCGTTTTTGTTTTTGTTTTCGTTTTTGTTTTTGTTTTTGTCCTTGTTTCTGTCCTTGTCTTTGTCTTAATTGGTTTTTGTTTGTACGAGACTAAGTCCAGCGGCATAATGCTCTTCGATCGCACACGACCAAGTCCAGCGGCGTGTCGCTCCTAGGGCTGTTGCGAATACTTAAAAGTCCCTACGGTCAAAATCATTGGGTTGCGACTCACCTTTACGAGTTGCTCGCTCGCTGCGCTCGCTCGGAATGTTATAGCCTTACCTAAAACCAATCCACCTTGCGTTCGTTTTTCGAAAAGACCGCGATTTTCCGATAATTTACAGACGCGCGGGATCGGTTTTGAGGTTAGGCTAGTTTTATAAGAGCGAGCGAAGCGAGCGAGAAGCTACATCAATTCCCGCGCTATAGTTATATATCAAATGTTCTTTACTAACAATTCTCACCGATCGAAAGAAAGTTTCTGATTTGATAGAAGAATAACAGATATGTTTCGCTAGGTACGCGATTCGTGCTGATCGATGTATCTCGATGATGTTTTTGTTTTCGTTTTTGTTTTCGTTTTTGTTTTCGTTTTTGTTTTCGTTTTTGTTTTCGTTTTTGTTTTCGTTTTTGTTTTCGTTTTTGTTTTCGTTTTTGTTTTCGTTTTTGTTTTTGTTTTCGTTTTTGTTTTCGTTTTTCTTTTTGTTTTCGTTTTTGTTTTCGTTTTTGATTTCGTTTTTGTTTTCGTTTTTGTTTTCGTTTTTGTTTTCGTTTTTGTTTTCGTTTTTGTTTTCGTGTTTGTTTTCGTTTTTGTTTTCGTTTTTGTTTTCGTTTTTGTTTTCGTTTTTGTTTTCGTTTTTGTTTTCGTTTTTGTTTTCGTGTTTGTTTTCGTTTTTGTTTTCGTTTTCGTTTTCGTTTTTGTTTTCTTTTTTGTTTTCGTTTTTGTTTTCGTTTTTGTTTTCGTTTTTGTTTTCGTTCTTGTTTTCGTTTTTGTTTTCGTTTTTGTTTTCGTTTTTGTTTTCGTTTTTGTTTTCGTTTTTGATTTCGTTTTTGTTTTCGTTTTTGTTTTCGTTTTTGTTTTCGTTTTTGTTTTCGTTTTTGTTTTCGTTTTTGTTTTCGTTTTTGTTTTCGTGTTTGTTTTCGTTTTTGTTTTCGTTTTTGTTTTCGTTTTTGTTTTTGTTTTCGTTTTTGTTTTTGTTTTTGTCCTTGTTTCTGTCCTTGTCTTTGTCTTAATTGGTTTTTGTTTGTACGAGACTAAGTCCAGCGGCATAATGCTCTTCGATCCCACACGACCAAGTCCAGCGGCGTGTCGCTCCTAGGGCTGTTGCGAATACTTAAAAGTCCCTACGGTCAAAATCATTGGGTTGCGACTCACCTTTACGAGTTGCTCGCTCGCTGCGCTCGCTCGGAATGTTATAGCCTTACCTAAAACCAATCCACCTTGCGTTCGTTTTTCGAAAAGACCGCGATTTTCCGATAATTTACAGACGCGCGGGATCGGTTTTGAGGTTAGGCTAGTTTTATAAGAGCGAGCGAAGCGAGCGAGAAGCTACATCAATTCCCGCGCTATAGTTATATATCAAATGTTCTTTACTAACAATTCTCACCGATCGAAAGAAAGTTTCTGATTTGATAGAAGAATAACAGATATGTTTCGCTAGGTACGCGATTCGTGCTGATCGATGTATCTCGATGATGTTGTTGTTTTCGTTTTTGTTTTCTTTTTTGTTTTCGTTTTTGTTTTCGTTTTTGTTTTCGTTTTTGTTTTCGTTTTTGTTTTCGTTTTTGTTTTCGTTTTTGTTTTCGTTTTTGTTTTCGTTTTTGATTTCGTTTTTGTTTTCGTTTTTGTTTTCGTTTTTGTTTTCGTTTTTGTTTTCGTTTTTGTTTTCGTTTTTGTTTTCGTTTTTGTTTTCGTGTTTGTTTTCGTTTTTGTTTTCGTTTTTGTTTTCGTTTTTGTTTTTGTTTTCGTTTTTGTTTTTGTTTTTGTCCTTGTTTCTGTCCTTGTCTTTGTCTTAATTGGTTTTTGTTTGTACGAGACTAAGTCCAGCGGCATAATGCTCTTCGATCGCACACGACCAAGTCCAGCGGCGTGTCGCTCCTAGGGCTGTTGCGAATACTTAAAAGTCCCTACGGTCAAAATCATTGGGTTGCGACTCACCTTTACGAGTTGCTCGCTCGCTGCGCTCGCTCGGAATGTTATAGCCTTACCTAAAACCAATCCACCTTGCGTTCGTTTTTCGAAAAGACCGCGATTTTCCGATAATTTACAGACGCGCGGGATCGGTTTTGAGGTTAGGCTAGTTTTATAAGAGCGAGCGAAGCGAGCGAGAAGCTACATCAATTCCCGCGCTATAGTTATATATCAAATGTTCTTTACTAACAATTCTCACCGATCGAAAGAAAGTTTCTGATTTGATAGAAGAATAACAGATATGTTTCGCTAGGTACGCGATTCGTGCTGATCGATGTATCTCGATGATGTTTTTGTTTTCGTTTTTGTTTTCGTTTTTGTTTTCGTTTTTGTTTTCGTTTTTGTTTTCGTTTTTCTTTTCGTGTTTGTTTTCGTTTTTGTTTTCGTTTTTGTTTTCTTTTTTGTTTTCGTTTTTGTTTTCGTTTTTGTTTTCTTTTTTGTTTTCGTTTTTGTTTTCGTTTTTGTTTTCGTTTTTGTTTTCGTTTTTGTTTTCGTTTTTGTTTTCGTTTTTGTTTTCGTTTTTGTTTTCGTTTTTGTTTTCGTTTTTGTTTTTGTTTTCGTTTTTGTTTTCGTTTTTGTTTTCGTTTTTGTTTTCGTTTTTGTCCTTGTTTCTGTCCTTGTCTTTGTCTTAATTGGTTTTTGTTTGTACGAGACTAAGTCCAGCGGCATAATGCTCTTCGATCGCACACGACCAAGTCCAGCGGCGTGTCGCTCCTAGGGCTGTTGCGAATACTTAAAAGTCCCTACGGTCAAAATCATTGGGTTGCGACTCACCTTTACGAGTTGCTCGCTCGCTGCGCTCGCTCGGAATGTTATAGCCTTACCTAAAACCAATCCACCTTGCGTTCGTTTTTCGAAAAGACCGCGATTTTCCGATAATTTACAGACGCGCGGGATCGGTTTTGAGGTTAGGCTAGTTTTATAAGAGCGAGCGAAGCGAGCGAGAAGCTACATCAATTCCCGCGCTATAGTTATATATCAAATGTTCTTTACTAACAATTCTCACCGATCGAAAGAAAGTTTCTGATTTGATAGAAGAATAACAGATATGTTTCGCTAGGTACGCGATTCGTGCTGATCGATGTATCTCGATGATGTTGTTGTTTTCGTTTTTGTTTTCGTTTTTGTTTTCGTTTTTGTTTTCGTTTTTGATTTCGTTTTTGTTTTCGTTTTTGTTTTCGTTTTTGTTTTCGTTTTTGTTTTCGTTTTTGTTTTCGTTTTTGTTTTCGTTTTTGTTTTCGTGTTTGTTTTCGTTTTTGTTTTCGTTTTCGTTTTTGTTTTTGTTTTTGTTTTTGATTTTGTTTTTGTTTTTGTCCTCGTTTCTGTCCTTGTCTTTGTCTTAATTGGTTTTTGTTTGTACGAGACTAAGTCCAGCGGCATAATGCTCTTCGATCCCACACGACCAAGTCCAGCGGCGTGTCGCTCCTAGGGCTGTTGCGAATACTTAAAAGTCCCTACGGTCAAAATCATTGGGTTGCGACTCACCTTTACGAGTTGCTCGCTCGCTGCGCTCGCTCGGAATGTTATAGCCTTACCTAAAACCAATCCACCTTGCGTTCGTTTTTCGAAAAGACCGCGATTTTCCGATAATTTACAGACGCGCGGGATCGGTTTTGAGGTTAGGCTAGTTTTATAAGAGCGAGCGAAGCGAGCGAGAAGCTACATCAATTCCCGCGCTATAGTTATATATCAAATGTTCTTTACTAACAATTCTCACCGATCGAAAGAAAGTTTCTGATTTGATAGAAGAATAACAGATATGTTTCGCTAGGTACGCGATTCGTGCTGATCGATGTATCTCGATGATGTTGTTGTTTTCGTTTTTGTTTTCTTTTTTGTTTTCGTTTTTGTTTTCGTTTTTGTTTTCGTTTTTGTTTTCGTTTTTGTTTTCGTTTTTGTTTTCGTTTTTGTTTTCGTTTTTGTTTTCGTTTTTGATTTCGTTTTTGTTTTCGTTTTTGTTTTCGTTTTTGTTTTCGTTTTTGTTTTCGTTTTTGTTTTCGTTTTTGTTTTCGTTTTTGTTTTCGTTTTTGTTTTCGTTTTTGTTTTCGTTTTTGTTTTCGTTTTTGATTTCGTTTTTGTTTTCGTTTTTGTTTTCGTTTTTGTTTTCGTTTTTGTTTTCGTTTTTGTTTTCGTTTTTGTTTTCGTTTTTGTTTTCGTGTTTGTTTTCGATTTTGTTTTCGTTTTTGTTTGTGTTTTTGTTTTCGTTTTTGTTTTCGTTTTTGTTTTCGTTTTTGTTTTCGTTTTTGTTTTCGTTTTTGTTTTCGTTTTTGTTTTCGTGTTTGTTTTCGTTTTTGTTTTCGTTTTTGTTTTCGTTTTTGTTTTTGTTTTCGTTTTTGTTTTCGTTTTTGTTTTTGTTTTCCTTTTCGTTTTTGTTTGTGTTTTTGTTTTTGTCCTTGTTTCTGTCCTTGTCTTTGTCTTAATTGGTTTTTGTTTGTACGAGACTAAGTCCAGCGGCATAATGCTCTTCGATCGCACACGACCAAGTCCAGCGGCGTGTCGCTCCTAGGGCTGTTGCGAATACTTAAAAGTCCCTACGGTCAAAATCATTGGGTTGCGACTCACCTTTACGAGTTGCTCGCTCGCTGCGCTCGCTCGGAATGTTATAGCCTTACCTAAAACCAATCCACCTTGCGTTCGTTTTTCGAAAAGACCGCGATTTTCCGATAATTTACAGACGCGCGGGATCGGTTTTGAGGTTAGGCTAGTTTTATAAGAGCGAGCGAAGCGAGCGAGAAGCTACATCAATTCCCGCGCTATAGTTATATATCAAATGTTCTTTACTAACAATTCTCACCGATCGAAAGAAAGTTTCTGATTTGATAGAAGAATAACAGATATGTTTCGCTAGGTACGCGATTCGTGCTGATCGATGTATCTCGATGATGTTTTTGTTTTCGTTTTTGTTTTCGTTTTTGTTTTCGTGTTTGTTTTCGTTTTTGTTTTCGTTTTCGTTTTCGTTTTTGTTTTCTTTTTTGTTTTCGTTTTTGTTTTCGTTTTTGTTTTCGTTTTTGTTTTCGTTTTTGTTTTCGTTTTTGTTTTCGTTTTTGTTTTCGTTTTTGTTTTCGTTTTTGTTTTCGTTTTTGTTTTCGTTTTTGTTTTCGTTTTTGTTTTCGTTTTTGTTTTCGTTTTTGTTTTCGTTTTTGTTTTCGTGTTTGTTTTCGTTTTTGTTTTCGTTTTTGTTTTCGTTTTTGTTTTCGTTTTTGTTTTCGTTTTTGTTTTCGTGTTTGTTTTCGTTTTTGTTTTCGTTTTCGTTTTCGTTTTTGTTTTCTTTTATGTTTTCGTTTTTGTTTTCGTTTTTGTTTTCGTTTTTGTTTTCGTTTTTGTTTTCGTTTTTGTTTTCGTTTTTGTTTTCGTTTTTGTTTTCGTTTTTGTTTTCGTTTTTGATTTCGTTTTTGTTTTCGTTTTTGTTTTCGTTTTTGTTTTCGTTTTTGTTTTCGTTTTTGTTTTCGTTTTTGTTTTCGTTTTTGTTTTCGTGTTTGTTTTCGTTTTTGTTTTCGTTTTTGTTTTCGTTTTTGTTTTTGTTTTCGTTTTTGTTTTTGTTTTTGTCCTTGTTTCTGTCCTTGTCTTTGTCTTAATTGGTTTTTGTTTGTACGAGACTAAGTCCAGCGGCATAATGCTCTTCGATCCCACACGACCAAGTCCAGCGGCGTGTCGCTCCTAGGGCTGTTGCGAATACTTAAAAGTCCCTACGGTCAAAATCATTGGGTTGCGACTCACCTTTACGAGTTGCTCGCTCGCTGCGCTCGCTCGGAATGTTATAGCCTTACCTAAAACCAATCCACCTTGCGTTCGTTTTTCGAAAAGACCGCGATTTTCCGATAATTTACAGACGCGCGGGATCGGTTTTGAGGTTAGGCTAGTTTTATAAGAGCGAGCGAAGCGAGCGAGAAGCTACATCAATTCCCGCGCTATAGTTATATATCAAATGTTCTTTACTAACAATTCTCACCGATCGAAAGAAAGTTTCTGATTTGATAGAAGAATAACAGATATGTTTCGCTAGGTACGCGATTCGTGCTGATCGATGTATCTCGATGATGTTTTTGTTTTCGTTTTTGTTTTCGTTTTTGTTTTCGTTTTTGTTTTCGTTTTTCTTTTCGTGTTTGTTTTCGTTTTTGTTTTCGTTTTTGTTTTCTTTTTTGTTTTCGTTTTTGTTTTCGTTTTTGTTTTCGTGTTTGTTTTCGTTTTTGTTTTCGTTTTTGTTTTCGTTTTTGTTTTCGTTTTTGTTTTCGTTTTTGTTTTCGTTTTTGTTTTCGTTTTTGTTTTCGTTTTTGTTTTCGTTTTTGTTTTCGTTTTTGTTTTCGTTTTTGTTTTCGTGTTTGTTTTCGTTTTTGTTTTCGTTTTTGTTTTCGTTTTTGTTTTCGTTTTTGTTTTCGTTTTTGTTTTCGTGTTTGTTTTCGTTTTTGTTTTCGTTTTCGTTTTCGTTTTTGTTTTCTTTTTTGTTTTCGTTTTTGTTTTCGTTTTTGTTTTCGTTTTTGTTTTCGTTTTTGTTTTCGTTTTTGTTTTCGTTTTTGTTTTCGTTTTTGTTTTCGTTTTTGTTTTCGTTTTTGATTTCGTTTTTGTTTTCGTTTTTGTTTTCGTTTTTGTTTTCGTTTTTGTTTTCGTTTTTGTTTTCGTTTTTGTTTTCGTTTTTGTTTTCGTGTTTGTTTTCGTTTTTGTTTTCGTTTTTGTTTTCGTTTTTGTTTTTGTTTTCGTTTTTGTTTTTGTTTTTGTCCTTGTTTCTGTCCTTGTCTTTGTCTTAATTGGTTTTTGTTTGTACGAGACTAAGTCCAGCGGCATAATGCTCTTCGATCCCACACGACCAAGTCCAGCGGCGTGTCGCTCCTAGGGCTGTTGCGAATACTTAAAAGTCCCTACGGTCAAAATCATTGGGTTGCGACTCACCTTTACGAGTTGCTCGCTCGCTGCGCTCGCTCGGAATGTTATAGCCTTACCTAAAACCAATCCACCTTGCGTTCGTTTTTCGAAAAGACCGCGATTTTCCGATAATTTACAGACGCGCGGGATCGGTTTTGAGGTTAGGCTAGTTTTATAAGAGCGAGCGAAGCGAGCGAGAAGCTACATCAATTCCCGCGCTATAGTTATATATCAAATGTTCTTTACTAACAATTCTCACCGATCGAAAGAAAGTTTCTGATTTGATAGAAGAATAACAGATATGTTTCGCTAGGTACGCGATTCGTGCTGATCGATGTATCTCGATGATGTTTTTGTTTTCGTTTTTGTTTTCGTTTTTGTTTTCGTTTTTGTTTTCGTTTTTCTTTTCGTGTTTGTTTTCGTTTTTGTCTTCGTTTTTGTTTTCGTTTTTGTTTTCGTTTTTGTTTTCGTTTTTGTTTTCGTTTTTGTTTTTGTTTTCGTTTTCGTTTCTGTATTCGTTTTTGTTTTCGTTTTTGTTTTCGTTTTTGTTTTCGTTTTTGTTTTCGTTTTTGTTTTCGTTTTTGTTTTCGTTTTTGTTTTTGTTTTCGTTTTTGTCTTCGTTTTTGTTTTCGTTTTTGTTTTCGTTTTTGTTTTCGTTTTTGTTTTCGTTTTTGTTTTCGTTTTTGTTTTCGTTTTTGTTTTCGTGTTTGTTTTCGTTTTTGTTTTCGTTTTTGTTTTCGTTTTTGTTTTTGTTTTCGTTTTTGTTTTCGTTTTTGTTTTTGTTTTCCTTTTCGTTTTTGTTTGTGTTTTTGTTTTTGTCCTTGTTTCTGTCCTTGTCTTTGTCTTAATTGGTTTTTGTTTGTACGAGACTAAGTCCAGCGGCATAATGCTCTTCGATCGCACACGACCAAGTCCAGCGGCGTGTCGCTCCTAGGGCTGTTGCGAATACTTAAAAGTCCCTACGGTCAAAATCATTGGGTTGCGACTCACCTTTACGAGTTGCTCGCTCGCTGCGCTCGCTCGGAATGTTATAGCCTTACCTAAAACCAATCCACCTTGCGTTCGTTTTTCGAAAAGACCGCGATTTTCCGATAATTTACAGACGCGCGGGATCGGTTTTGAGGTTAGGCTAGTTTTATAAGAGCGAGCGAAGCGAGCGAGAAGCTACATCAATTCCCGCGCTATAGTTATATATCAAATGTTCTTTACTAACAATTCTCACCGATCGAAAGAAAGTTTCTGATTTGATAGAAGAATAACAGATATGTTTCGCTAGGTACGCGATTCGTGCTGATCGATGTATCTCGATGATGTTGTTGTTTTCGTTTTTGTTTTCGTTTTTGTTTTCGTTTTTGTTTTCGTTTTTCTTTTCGTGTTTGTTTTCGTTTTTGTTTTCGTTTTTGTTTTCGTTTTTGTTTTCGTTTTTGTTTTCGTTTTTGTTTTCGTTTTTGTTTTCGTGTTTGTTTTCGTTTTTGTTTTCGTTTTCGTTTTTGTTTTTGTTTTTGTTTTTGTTTTTGATTTTGTTTTTGTTTTTGTCCTTGTTTCTGTCCTTGTCTTTGTCTTAATTGGTTTTTGTTTGTACGAGACTAAGTCCAGCGGCATAATGCTCTTCGATCCCACACGACCAAGTCCAGCGGCGTGTCGCTCCTAGGGCTGTTGCGAATACTTAAAAGTCCCTACGGTCAAAATCATTGGGTTGCGACTCACCTTTACGAGTTGCTCGCTCGCTGCGCTCGCTCGGAATGTTATAGCCTTACCTAAAACCAATCCACCTTGCGTTCGTTTTTCGAAAAGACCGCGATTTTCCGATAATTTACAGACGCGCGGGATCGGTTTTGAGGTTAGGCTAGTTTTATAAGAGCGAGCGAAGCGAGCGAGAAGCTACATCAATTCCCGCGCTATAGTTATATATCAAATGTTCTTTACTAACAATTCTCACCGATCGAAAGAAAGTTTCTGATTTGATAGAAGAATAACAGATATGTTTCGCTAGGTACGCGATTCGTGCTGATCGATGTATCTCGATGATGTTGTTGTTTTCGTTTTTGTTTTCTTTTTTGTTTTCGTTTTTGTTTTCGTTTTTGTTTTCGTTTTTGTTTTCGTTTTTGTTTTCGTTTTTGTTTTCGTTTTTGTTTTCGTTTTTGTTTTCGTTTTTGATTTCGTTTTTGTTTTCGTTTTTGTTTTCGTTTTTGTTTTCGTTTTTGTTTTCGTTTTTGTTTTCGTTTTTGTTTTCGTTTTTGTTTTCGTGTTTGTTTTCGTTTTTGTTTTCGTTTTTGTTTTCGTTTTTGATTTCGTTTTTGTTTTCGTTTTTGTTTTCGTTTTTGTTTTCGTTTTTGTTTTCGTTTTTGTTTTCGTTTTTGTTTTCGTTTTTGTTTTCGTGTTTGTTTTCGATTTTGTTTTCGTTTTTGTTTGTGTTTTTGTTTTCGTTTTTGTTTTCGTTTTTGTTTTCGTTTTTGTTTTCGTTTTTGTTTTCGTTTTTGTTTTCGTTTTTGTTTTCGTGTTTGTTTTCGTTTTTGTTTTCGTTTTTGTTTTCGTTTTTGTTTTTGTTTTCGTTTTTGTTTTCGTTTTTGTTTTTGTTTTCCTTTTCGTTTTTGTTTGTGTTTTTGTTTTTGTCCTTGTTTCTGTCCTTGTCTTTGTCTTAATTGGTTTTTGTTTGTACGAGACTAAGTCCAGCGGCATAATGCTCTTCGATCGCACACGACCAAGTCCAGCGGCGTGTCGCTCCTAGGGCTGTTGCGAATACTTAAAAGTCCCTACGGTCAAAATCATTGGGTTGCGACTCACCTTTACGAGTTGCTCGCTCGCTGCGCTCGCTCGGAATGTTATAGCCTTACCTAAAACCAATCCACCTTGCGTTCGTTTTTCGAAAAGACCGCGATTTTCCGATAATTTACAGACGCGCGGGATCGGTTTTGAGGTTAGGCTAGTTTTATAAGAGCGAGCGAAGCGAGCGAGAAGCTACATCAATTCCCGCGCTATAGTTATATATCAAATGTTCTTTACTAACAATTCTCACCGATCGAAAGAAAGTTTCTGATTTGATAGAAGAATAACAGATATGTTTCGCTAGGTACGCGATTCGTGCTGATCGATGTATCTCGATGATGTTTTTGTTTTCGTTTTTGTTTTCGTTTTTGTTTTCGTGTTTGTTTTCGTTTTTGTTTTCGTTTTCGTTTTCGTTTTTGTTTTCTTTTTTGTTTTCGTTTTTGTTTTCGTTTTTGTTTTCGTTTTTGTTTTCGTTTTTGTTTTCGTTTTTGTTTTCGTTTTTGTTTTCGTTTTTGTTTTCGTTTTTGTTTTCGTTTTTGTTTTCGTTTTTGTTTTCGTTTTTGTTTTCGTTTTTGTTTTCGTTTTTGTTTTCGTTTTTGTTTTCGTTTTTGTTTTCGTGTTTGTTTTCGTTTTTGTTTTCGTTTTTGTTTTCGTTTTTGTTTTCGTTTTTGTTTTCGTTTTTGTTTTCGTGTTTGTTTTCGTTTTTGTTTTCGTTTTCGTTTTCGTTTTTGTTTTCTTTTATGTTTTCGTTTTTGTTTTCGTTTTTGTTTTCGTTTTTGTTTTCGTTTTTGTTTTCGTTTTTGTTTTCGTTTTTGTTTTCGTTTTTGTTTTCGTTTTTGTTTTCGTTTTTGATTTCGTTTTTGTTTTCGTTTTTGTTTTCGTTTTTGTTTTCGTTTTTGTTTTCGTTTTTGTTTTCGTTTTTGTTTTCGTTTTTGTTTTCGTGTTTGTTTTCGTTTTTGTTTTCGTTTTTGTTTTCGTTTTTGTTTTTGTTTTCGTTTTTGTTTTTGTTTTTGTCCTTGTTTCTGTCCTTGTCTTTGTCTTAATTGGTTTTTGTTTGTACGAGACTAAGTCCAGCGGCATAATGCTCTTCGATCCCACACGACCAAGTCCAGCGGCGTGTCGCTCCTAGGGCTGTTGCGAATACTTAAAAGTCCCTACGGTCAAAATCATTGGGTTGCGACTCACCTTTACGAGTTGCTCGCTCGCTGCGCTCGCTCGGAATGTTATAGCCTTACCTAAAACCAATCCACCTTGCGTTCGTTTTTCGAAAAGACCGCGATTTTCCGATAATTTACAGACGCGCGGGATCGGTTTTGAGGTTAGGCTAGTTTTATAAGAGCGAGCGAAGCGAGCGAGAAGCTACATCAATTCCCGCGCTATAGTTATATATCAAATGTTCTTTACTAACAATTCTCACCGATCGAAAGAAAGTTTCTGATTTGATAGAAGAATAACAGATATGTTTCGCTAGGTACGCGATTCGTGCTGATCGATGTATCTCGATGATGTTTTTGTTTTCGTTTTTGTTTTCGTTTTTGTTTTCGTTTTTGTTTTCGTTTTTCTTTTCGTGTTTGTTTTCGTTTTTGTTTTCGTTTTTGTTTTCTTTTTTGTTTTCGTTTTTGTTTTCGTTTTTGTTTTCGTGTTTGTTTTCGTTTTTGTTTTCGTTTTCGTTTTCGTTTTTGTTTTCTTTTTTGTTTTCGTTTTTGTTTTCGTTTTTGTTTTCGTTTTTGTTTTCGTTTTTGTTTTCGTTTTTGTTTTCGTTTTTGTTTTCGTTTTTGATTTCGTTTTTGTTTTCGTTTTTGTTTTCGTTTTTGTTTTCGTTTTTGTTTTCGTTTTTGTTTTCGTTTTTGTTTTCGTTTTTGTTTTCGTTTTTGTTTTCGTTTTTGTTTTTGTTTTCGTTTTTGTTTTCGTTTTTGTTTTCGTTTTCGTTTTTGTTTTCGTTTTTGTTTTTGTTTTCGTTTTTGTTTTCGTTTTTGTTTTTGTTTTCCTTTTCGTTTTTGTTTGTGTTTTTGTTTTTGTCCTTGTTTCTGTCCTTGTCTTTGTCTTAATTGGTTTTTGTTTGTACGAGACTAAGTCCAGCGGCATAATGCTCTTCGATCGCACACGACCAAGTCCAGCGGCGTGTCGCTCCTAGGGCTGTTGCGAATACTTAAAAGTCCCTACGGTCAAAATCATTGGGTTGCGACTCACCTTTACGAGTTGCTCGCTCGCTGCGCTCGCTCGGAATGTTATAGCCTTACCTAAAACCAATCCACCTTGCGTTCGTTTTTCGAAAAGACCGCGATTTTCCGATAATTTACAGACGCGCGGGATCGGTTTTGAGGTTAGGCTAGTTTTATAAGAGCGAGCGAAGCGAGCGAGAAGCTACATCAATTCCCGCGCTATAGTTATATATCAAATGTTCTTTACTAACAATTCTCACCGATCGAAAGAAAGTTTCTGATTTGATAGAAGAATAACAGATATGTTTCGCTAGGTACGCGATTCGTGCTGATCGATGTATCTCGATGATGTTTTTGTTTTCGTTTTTGTTTTCGTTTTTGTTTTCGTGTTTGTTTTCGTTTTTGTTTTCGTTTTCGTTTTCGTTTTTGTTTTCTTTTTTGTTTTCGTTTTTGTTTTCGTTTTTGTTTTCGTTTTTGTTTTCGTTTTTGTTTTCGTTTTTGTTTTCGTTTTTGTTTTCGTTTTTGTTTTCGTTTTTGTTTTCGTTTTTGTTTTCGTTTTTGTTTTCGTTTTTGTTTTCGTTTTTGTTTTCGTTTTTGTTTTCGTTTTTGTTTTCGTTTTTGTTTTCGTGTTTGTTTTCGTTTTTGTTTTCGTTTTTGTTTTCGTTTTTGTTTTCGTTTTTGTTTTCGTTTTTGTTTTCGTGTTTGTTTTCGTTTTTGTTTTCGTTTTCGTTTTCGTTTTTGTTTTCTTTTTTGTTTTCGTTTTTGTTTTCGTTTTTGTTTTCGTTTTTGTTTTCGTTTTTGTTTTCGTTTTTGTTTTCGTTTTTGTTTTCGTTTTTGTTTTCGTTTTTGTTTTCGTTTTTGATTTCGTTTTTGTTTTCGTTTTTGTTTTCGTTTTTGTTTTCGTTTTTGTTTTCGTTTTTGTTTTCGTTTTTGTTTTCGTTTTTGTTTTCGTTTTTGTTTTCGTTTTTGTTTTCGTTTTTGTTTTCGTTTTTGTTTTTGTTTTCGTTTTTGTTTTTGTTTTTGTCCTTGTTTCTGTCCTTGTCTTTGTCTTAATTGGTTTTTGTTTGTACGAGACTAAGTCCAGCGGCATAATGCTCTTCGATCCCACACGACCAAGTCCAGCGGCGTGTCGCTCCTAGGGCTGTTGCGAATACTTAAAAGTCCCTACGGTCAAAATCATTGGGTTGCGACTCACCTTTACGAGTTGCTCGCTCGCTGCGCTCGCTCGGAATGTTATAGCCTTACCTAAAACCAATCCACCTTGCGTTCGTTTTTCGAAAAGACCGCGATTTTCCGATAATTTACAGACGCGCGGGATCGGTTTTGAGGTTAGGCTAGTTTTATAAGAGCGAGCGAAGCGAGCGAGAAGCTACATCAATTCCCGCGCTATAGTTATATATCAAATGTTCTTTACTAACAATTCTCACCGATCGAAAGAAAGTTTCTGATTTGATAGAAGAATAACAGATATGTTTCGCTAGGTACGCGATTCGTGCTGATCGATGTATCTCGATGATGTTTTTGTTTTCGTTTTTGTTTTCGTTTTTGTTTTCGTTTTTGTTTTCGTTTTTGTTTTCGTTTTTGTTTTCGTTTTTGTTTTCGTTTTTGTTTTCGTTTTTGTTTTCGTTTTTGTTTTCGTTTTTGTTTTCGTTTTTGTTTTCGTGTTTGTTTTCGTTTTTGTTTTCGTTTTCGTTTTCGTTTTTGTTTTCTTTTTTGTTTTCGTTTTTGTTTTCGTTTTTGTTTTCGTTTTTGTTTTCGTTTTTGTTTTTGTTTTCGTTTTTGTTTTCGTTTTTGTTTTTGTTTTCCTTTTCGTTTTTGTTTGTGTTTTTGTTTTTGTCCTTGTTTCTGTCCTTGTCTTTGTCTTAATTGGTTTTTGTTTGTACGAGACTAAGTCCAGCGGCATAATGCTCTTCGATCGCACACGACCAAGTCCAGCGGCGTGTCGCTCCTAGGGCTGTTGCGAATACTTAAAAGTCCCTACGGTCAAAATCATTGGGTTGCGACTCACCTTTACGAGTTGCTCGCTCGCTGCGCTCGCTCGGAATGTTATAGCCTTACCTAAAACCAATCCACCTTGCGTTCGTTTTTCGAAAAGACCGCGATTTTCCGATAATTTACAGACGCGCGGGATCGGTTTTGAGGTTAGGCTAGTTTTATAAGAGCGAGCGAAGCGAGCGAGAAGCTACATCAATTCCCGCGCTATAGTTATATATCAAATGTTCTTTACTAACAATTCTCACCGATCGAAAGAAAGTTTCTGATTTGATAGAAGAATAACAGATATGTTTCGCTAGGTACGCGATTCGTGCTGATCGATGTATCTCGATGATGTTTTTGTTTTCGTTTTTGTTTTCGTTTTTGTTTTCGTGTTTGTTTTCGTTTTTGTTTTCGTTTTCGTTTTCGTTTTTGTTTTCTTTTTTGTTTTCGTTTTTGTTTTCGTTTTTGTTTTCGTTTTTGTTTTCGTTTTTGTTTTCGTTTTTGTTTTCGTTTTTGTTTTCGTTTTTGTTTTCGTTTTTGTTTTCGTTTTTGATTTCGTTTTTGTTTTCGTTTTTGTTTTCGTTTTTGTTTTCGTTTTTGTTTTCGTTTTTGTTTTCGTTTTTGTTTTCGTTTTTGTTTTCGTGTTTGTTTTCGTTTTTGTTTTCGTTTTTGTTTTCGTTTTTGTTTTCGTTTTTGTTTTCGTTTTTGTTTTCGTGTTTGTTTTCGTTTTTGTTTTCGTTTTCGTTTTCGTTTTTGTTTTCTTTTTTGTTTTCGTTTTTGTTTTCGTTTTTGTTTTCGTTTTTGTTTTCGTTTTTGTTTTCGTTTTTGTTTTCGTTTTTGTTTTCGTTTTTGTTTTCGTTTTTGTTTTCGTTTTTGATTTCGTTTTTGTTTTCGTTTTTGTTTTCGTTTTTGTTTTCGTTTTTGTTTTCGTTTTTGTTTTCGTTTTTGTTTTCGTTTTTGTTTTCGTGTTTGTTTTCGTTTTTGTTTTCGTTTTTGTTTTCGTTTTTGTTTTTGTTTTCGTTTTTGTTTTTGTTTTTGTCCTTGTTTCTGTCCTTGTCTTTGTCTTAATTGGTTTTTGTTTGTACGAGACTAAGTCCAGCGGCATAATGCTCTTCGATCCCACACGACCAAGTCCAGCGGCGTGTCGCTCCTAGGGCTGTTGCGAATACTTAAAAGTCCCTACGGTCAAAATCATTGGGTTGCGACTCACCTTTACGAGTTGCTCGCTCGCTGCGCTCGCTCGGAATGTTATAGCCTTACCTAAAACCAATCCACCTTGCGTTCGTTTTTCGAAAAGACCGCGATTTTCCGATAATTTACAGACGCGCGGGATCGGTTTTGAGGTTAGGCTAGTTTTATAAGAGCGAGCGAAGCGAGCGAGAAGCTACATCAATTCCCGCGCTATAGTTATATATCAAATGTTCTTTACTAACAATTCTCACCGATCGAAAGAAAGTTTCTGATTTGATAGAAGAATAACAGATATGTTTCGCTAGGTACGCGATTCGTGCTGATCGATGTATCTCGATGATGTTTTTGTTTTCGTTTTTGTTTTCGTTTTTGTTTTCGTTTTTGTTTTCGTTTTTGTTTTCGTTTTTGTTTTCGTTTTTGTTTTCGTTTTTGTTTTCGTTTTTGTTTTCGTTTTTGTTTTCGTTTTTGTTTTCGTTTTTGTTTTCGTGTTTGTTTTCGTTTTTGTTTTCGTTTTTGTTTTCGTTTTTGTTTTTGTTTTTGTTTTCGTTTTTGTTTTTGTTTTTGTCCTTGTTTCTGTCCTTGTCTTTGTCTTAATTGGTTTTTGTTTGTACGAGACTAAGTCCAGCGGCATAATGCTCTTCGATCCCACACGACCAAGTCCAGCGGCGTGTCGCTCCTAGGGCTGTTGCGAATACTTAAAAGTCCCTACGGTCAAAATCATTGGGTTGCGACTCACCTTTACGAGTTGCTCGCTCGCTGCGCTCGCTCGGAATGTTATAGCCTTACCTAAAACCAATCCACCTTGCGTTCGTTTTTCGAAAAGACCGCGATTTTCCGATAATTTACAGACGCGCGGGATCGGTTTTGAGGTTAGGCTAGTTTTATAAGAGCGAGCGAAGCGAGCGAGAAGCTACATCAATTCCCGCGCTATAGTTATATATCAAATGTTCTTTACTAACAATTCTCACCGATCGAAAGAAAGTTTCTGATTTGATAGAAGAATAACAGATATGTTTCGCTAGGTACGCGATTCGTGCTGATCGATGTATCTCGATGATGTTTTTGTTTTCGTTTTTGTTTTCGTTTTTGTTTTCGTTTTTGTTTTCGTTTTTGTTTTCGTTTTTGTTTTCGTTTTTGTTTTCGTTTTTGTTTTCGTTTTTGTTTTCGTTTTTGTTTTCGTTTTTGTTTTCGTTTTTGTTTTCGTGTTTGTTTTCGTTTTTGTTTTCGTTTTTGTTTTCGTTTTTGTTTTTGTTTTTGTTTTCGTTTTTGTTTTTGTTTTTGTCCTTGTTTCTGTCCTTGTCTTTGTCTTAATTGGTTTTTGTTTGTACGAGACTAAGTCCAGCGGCATAATGCTCTTCGATCCCACACGACCAAGTCCAGCGGCGTGTCGCTCCTAGGGCTGTTGCGAATACTTAAAAGTCCCTACGGTCAAAATCATTGGGTTGCGACTCACCTTTACGAGTTGCTCGCTCGCTGCGCTCGCTCGGAATGTTATAGCCTTACCTAAAACCAATCCACCTTGCGTTCGTTTTTCGAAAAGACCGCGATTTTCCGATAATTTACAGACGCGCGGGATCGGTTTTGAGGTTAGGCTAGTTTTATAAGAGCGAGCGAAGCGAGCGAGAAGCTACATCAATTCCCGCGCTATAGTTATATATCAAATGTTCTTTACTAACAATTCTCACCGATCGAAAGAAAGTTTCTGATTTGATAGAAGAATAACAGATATGTTTCGCTAGGTACGCGATTCGTGCTGATCGATGTATCTCGATGATGTTTTTGTTTTCGTTTTTGTTTTCGTTTTTGTTTTCGTTTTTGTTTTCGTTTTTGTTTTCGTTTTTGTTTTCGTTTTTGTTTTCGTTTTTGTTTTCGTTTTTGTTTTCGTTTTTGTTTTCGTTTTTGTTTTCGTGTTTGTTTTCGTTTTTGTTTTCGTTTTCGTTTTCGTTTTTGTTTTCTTTTTTGTTTTCGTTTTTGTTTTCGTTTTTGTTTTCGTTTTTGTTTTCGTTTTTGTTTTCGTTTTTGTTTTCGTTTTTGTTTTCGTTTTTGTTTTCGTTTTTGTTTTCGTTTTTGTTTTCGTTTTTGTTTTCGTTTTTGTTTTCGTTTTTGTTTTCGTTTTTGTTTTTGTTTTCGTTTTTGTTTTCGTTTTTGTTTTCGTTTTTGTTTTCGTTTTTGTTTTCGTTTTTGTTTTCGTTTTTGTTTTTGTTTTCGTTTTTGTTTTCGTGTTTGTTTTCGTTTTCGTTTTTGTTTTCGTTTTTGTTTTCGTTTTTGTTTTCGTTTTTCTTTTCGTGTTTGTTTTCGTTTTTGTTTTCGTTTTTGTTTTCTTTTTTGTTTTCTTTTTTGTTTTCGTTTTTGTTTTCTTTTTTGTTTTCGTTTTTGTTTTCGTTTTTGTTTTCGTTTTTGTTTTCGTTTTTGTTTTCGTTTTTGTTTTCGTTTTTGTTTTCGTTTTTGTTTTCGTTTTTGTTTTTGTTTTCGTTTTTGTTTTCGTTTTTGTTTTCGTTTTTGTTTTCGTTTTTGTTTTCGTTTTTGTTTTCGTTTTTGTTTTTGTTTTCGTTTTTGTTTTCGTTTTTGTTTTTGTTTTCCTTTTAGTTTTTGTTTGTGTTTTTGTTTTCGTTTTTGTTTTCGTTTTTGATTTCGTTTTTGTTTTCGTTTTTGATTTCGTTTTTGTTTTCGTTTTTGTTTTCGTTTTTGTTTTCGTTTTTGTTTTCTTTTTTGTTTCCGTTTTTGTTTTCGTTTTTGTTTTCGTTTTTGTTTTCGTTTTTGTTTTCGTGTTTGTTTTCGTTTTTGTTTTCGTTTTTGTTTTCGTGTTTGTTTTCGTTTTTGTTTTCGTTTTTGTTTTCGTTTTTGTTTTTGTTTTCGTTTTTGTTTTCGTTTTTGTTTTCGTTTTTGTTTTCGTTTTTGTTTTCGTTTTTGTTTTTGTTTTTGTTTTCGTTTTTGTTTTCGTTTTTGTTTTTGTTTTCCTTTTCGTTTTTGTTTTCGTTTTTGTTTTCGTTTTTGTTTTCGTTTTTGTTTTTGTTTTTGTTTTCGTTTTTGTTTTCGTTTTTGTTTTTGTTTTCCTTTTCGTTTTTGTTTGTGTTTTTGTTTTCGTTTTTGTTTTCGTTTTTGTTTTCGTTTTTGTTTTCGTTTTTGTTTTCGTTTTTGTTTTCGTTTTTGTTTTCGTGTTTGTTTTCGTTTTTGTTTTCGTTTTTGTTTTCGTTTTTGTTTTTGTTTTTGTTTTCGTTTTTGTTTTCGTTTTTGTTTTCGTTTTTGTTTTCGTTTTTGTTTTCGTTTTTGTTTTCGTTTTTGTTTTCGTTTTTGTTTTCGTTTTTGATTTCGTTTTTGTTTTCGTTTTTGTTTTCGTTTTTGTTTTCGTGTTTGTTTTCGTTTTTGTTTTCGTTTTTGTTTTCGTTTTTGTTTTCGTTTTTGTTTTGTTTTCGTTTTTGTTTTCGTTTTTGTTTTCGTTTTTGTTTTCGTTTTTGTTTTCGTTTTTGTTTTCGTTTTTGTTTTTGTTTTCGTTTTTGTTTTCGTTTTTGTTTTTGTTTTCCTTTTCGTTTTTGTTTGTGTTTTTGTTTTCGTTTTTGTTTTCGTTTTTGTTTTCGTTTTTGTTTTCGTTTTTGTTTTCGTTTTTGTTTTCGTTTTTGTTTTCGTGTTTGTTTTCGTTTTTGTTTTCGTTTTTGTTTTCGTTTTTGTTTTTGTTTTCGTTTTTGTTTTCGTTTTTGTTTTTGTTTTCCTTTTCGTTTTTGTTTGTGTTTTTGTTTTTGTCCTTGTTTCTGTCCTTGTCTTTGTCTTAATTGGTTTTTGTTTGTACGAGACTAAGTCCAGCGGCATAATGCTCTTCGATCGCACACGACCAAGTCCAGCGGCTTGTCGCTCCTAGGGCTGTTGCGAATACTTAAAAGTCCCTACGGTCAAAATCATTGGGTTGCGACTCACCTTTACGAGTTGCTCGCTCGCTGCGCTCGCTCGGAATGTTATAGCCTTACCTAAAACCAATCCACCTTGCGTTCGTTTTTCGAAAAGACCGCGATTTTTTCGATAATTTACAGACGCGCGGGATCGGTTTTGAGGTTAGGCTAGTTTTATAAGAGCGAGCGAAGCGAGCGAGAAGCTACATCAATTCCCGCGCTATAGTTATATATCAAATGTTCTTTACTAACAATTCTCACCGATCGAAAGAAAGTTTCTGATTTGATAGAAGAATAACAGATATGTTTCGCTAGGTACGCGATTCGTGCTGATCGATGTATCTCGATGATGTTTTTGTTTTCGTTTTTGTTTTCGTTTTTGTTTTCGTTTTTGTTTTCGTTTTTGTTTTCGTTTTTGTTTTCGTTTTTGTTTTTGTTTTCGTTTTTGTTTTCGTTTTTGTTTTCGTTTTTGTTTTCGTTTTTGTTTTCGTTTTTGTTTTCGTTTTTGTTTTCGTTTTTGTTTTCGTTTTTGTTTTCGTTTTTGTTTTCGTTTTTGTTTTCGTTTTTGTTTTCGTGTTTGTTTTCGTTTTTGTTTTCGTTTTCGTTTTCGTTTTTGTTTTCTTTTTTGTTTTCGTTTTTGTTTTCGTTTTTGTTTTCGTTTTTGTTTTCGTTTTTGTTTTCGTTTTTGTTTTCGTTTTTGTTTTCGTTTTTGTTTTCGTTTTTGTTTTCGTTTTTGATTTCGTTTTTGTTTTCGTTTTTGTTTTCGTTTTTGTTTTCGTTTTTGTTTTCGTTTTTGTTTTCGTTTTTGTTTTCGTTTTTGTTTTCGTGTTTGTTTTCGTTTTTGTTTTCGTTTTTGTTTTCGTTTTTGTTTTTGTTTTCGTTTTTGTTTTTGTTTTTGTCCTTGTTTCTGTCCTTGTCTTTGTCTTAATTGGTTTTTGTTTGTACGAGACTAAGTCCAGCGGCATAATGCTCTTCGATCCCACACGACCAAGTCCAGCGGCGTGTCGCTCCTAGGGCTGTTGCGAATACTTAAAAGTCCCTACGGTCAAAATCATTGGGTTGCGACTCACCTTTACGAGTTGCTCGCTCGCTGCGCTCGCTCGGAATGTTATAGCCTTACCTAAAACCAATCCACCTTGCGTTCGTTTTTCGAAAAGACCGCGATTTTCCGATAATTTACAGACGCGCGGGATCGGTTTTGAGGTTAGGCTAGTTTTATAAGAGCGAGCGAAGCGAGCGAGAAGCTACATCAATTCCCGCGCTATAGTTATATATCAAATGTTCTTTACTAACAATTCTCACCGATCGAAAGAAAGTTTCTGATTTGATAGAAGAATAACAGATATGTTTCGCTAGGTACGCGATTCGTGCTGATCGATGTATCTCGATGATGTTTTTGTTTTCGTTTTTGTTTTCGTTTTTGTTTTCGTTTTTGTTTTCGTTTTTCTTTTCGTGTTTGTTTTCGTTTTTGTTTTCGTTTTTGTTTTCGTTTTTGTTTTCGTTTTTGTTTTCGTTTTTGTTTTCGTTTTTGTTTTCGTGTTTGTTTTCGTTTTTGTTTTCGTTTTTGTTTTCGTTTTTGTTTTTGTTTTTGTTTTCGTTTTTGTTTTTGTTTTTGTCCTTGTTTCTGTCCTTGTCTTTGTCTTAATTGGTTTTTGTTTGTACGAGACTAAGTCCAGCGGCATAATGCTCTTCGATCCCACACGACCAAGTCCAGCGGCGTGTCGCTCCTAGGGCTGTTGCGAATACTTAAAAGTCCCTACGGTCAAAATCATTGGGTTGCGACTCACCTTTACGAGTTGCTCGCTCGCTGCGCTCGCTCGGAATGTTATAGCCTTACCTAAAACCAATCCACCTTGCGTTCGTTTTTCGAAAAGACCGCGATTTTCCGATAATTTACAGACGCGCGGGATCGGTTTTGAGGTTAGGCTAGTTTTATAAGAGCGAGCGAAGCGAGCGAGAAGCTACATCAATTCCCGCGCTATAGTTATATATCAAATGTTCTTTACTAACAATTCTCACCGATCGAAAGAAAGTTTCTGATTTGATAGAAGAATAACAGATATGTTTCGCTAGGTACGCGATTCGTGCTGATCGATGTATCTCGATGATGTTTTTGTTTTCGTTTTTGTTTTCGTTTTTGTTTTCGTTTTTGTTTTCGTTTTTGTTTTCGTTTTTGTTTTCGTTTTTGTTTTTGTTTTCGTTTTTGTTTTCGTTTTTGTTTTCGTTTTTGTTTTCGTTTTTGTTTTCGTTTTCGTTTTCGTTTTTGTTTTCGTTTTTGTTTTCGTTTTTGTTTTCGTTTTTGTTTTCGTTTTTGTTTTCGTTTTTGTTTTCGTGTTTGTTTTCGTTTTTGTTTTCGTTTTCGTTTTCGTTTTTGTTTTCTTTTTTGTTTTCGTTTTTGTTTTCGTTTTTGTTTTCGTTTTTGTTTTCGTTTTTGTTTTCGTTTTTGTTTTCGTTTTTGTTTTCGTTTTTGTTTTCGTTTTTGTTTTCGTTTTTGATTTCGTTTTTGTTTTCGTTTTTGTTTTCGTTTTTGTTTTCGTTTTTGTTTTCGTTTTTGTTTTCGTTTTTGTTTTCGTTTTTGTTTTCGTGTTTGTTTTCGTTTTTGTTTTCGTTTTTGTTTTCGTTTTTGTTTTTGTTTTCGTTTTTGTTTTTGTTTTTGTCCTTGTTTCTGTCCTTGTCTTTGTCTTAATTGGTTTTTGTTTGTACGAGACTAAGTCCAGCGGCATAATGCTCTTCGATCCCACACGACCAAGTCCAGCGGCGTGTCGCTCCTAGGGCTGTTGCGAATACTTAAAAGTCCCTACGGTCAAAATCATTGGGTTGCGACTCACCTTTACGAGTTGCTCGCTCGCTGCGCTCGCTCGGAATGTTATAGCCTTACCTAAAACCAATCCACCTTGCGTTCGTTTTTCGAAAAGACCGCGATTTTCCGATAATTTACAGACGCGCGGGATCGGTTTTGAGGTTAGGCTAGTTTTATAAGAGCGAGCGAAGCGAGCGAGAAGCTACATCAATTCCCGCGCTATAGTTATATATCAAATGTTCTTTACTAACAATTCTCACCGATCGAAAGAAAGTTTCTGATTTGATAGAAGAATAACAGATATGTTTCGCTAGGTACGCGATTCGTGCTGATCGATGTATCTCGATGATGTTTTTGTTTTCGTTTTTGTTTTCGTTTTTGTTTTCGTTTTTGTTTTCGTTTTTGTTTTCGTTTTTGTTTTCGTTTTTGTTTTCGTTTTTGTTTTCGTGTTTGTTTTCGTTTTTGTTTTCGTTTTCGTTTTCGTTTTTGTTTTCTTTTTTGTTTTCGTTTTTGTTTTCGTTTTTGTTTTCGTTTTTGTTTTCGTTTTTGTTTTCGTTTTTGTTTTCGTTTTTGTTTTCGTTTTTGTTTTCGTTTTTGTTTTCGTTTTTGTTTTCGTTTTTGTTTTCGTTTTTGTTTTCGTTTTTGTTTTCGTTTTTGTTTTCGTTTTTGTTTTCGTTTTTGTTTTTGTTTTCGTTTTTGTTTTCGTTTTTGTTTTCGTTTTTGTTTTCGTTTTTGTTTTCGTTTTTGTTTTCGTTTTTGTTTTCGTTTTTGTTTTCGTTTTTGTTTTTGTTTTCGTTTTTGTTTTCGTGTTTGTTTTCGTTTTCGTTTTTGTTTTCGTTTTTGTTTTCGTTTTTGTTTTCGTTTTTGTTTTCGTGTTTGTTTTCGTTTTTGTTTTCGTTTTTGTTTTCTTTTTTGTTTTCTTTTTTGTTTTCGTTTTTGTTTTCGTTTTTGTTTTCTTTTTTGTTTTCGTTTTTGTTTTCGTTTTTGTTTTCGTTTTTGTTTTCGTTTTTGTTTTCGTTTTTGTTTTCGTTTTTGTTTTCGTTTTTGTTTTCGTTTTTGTTTTTGTTTTCGTTTTTGTTTTCGTTTTTGTTTTCGTTTTTGTTTTCGTTTTTGTTTTCGTTTTTGTTTTCGTTTTTGTTTTTGTTTTCGTTTTTGTTTTCGTTTTTGTTTTTGTTTTCCTTTTAGTTTTTGTTTGTGTTTTTGTTTTCGTTTTTGTTTTCGTTTTTGTTTTCGTTTTTGTTTTCGTTTTTGATTTCGTTTTTGTTTTCGTTTTTGTTTTCGTTTTTGTTTTCGTTTTTGTTTTCTTTTTTGTTTCCGTTTTTGTTTTCGTTTTTGTTTTCGTTTTTGTTTTCGTTTTTGTTTTCGTGTTTGTTTTCGTTTTTGTTTTCGTTTTTGTTTTCGTGTTTGTTTTCGTTTTTGTTTTCGTTTTTGTTTTCGTTTTTGTTTTTGTTTTCGTTTTTGTTTTCGTTTTTGTTTTCGTTTTTGTTTTCGTTTTTGTTTTCGTTTTTGTTTTTGTTTTTGTTTTCGTTTTTGTTTTCGTTTTTGTTTTTGTTTTCCTTTTCGTTTTTGTTTGTGTTTTTGTTTTCGTTTTTGTTTTCGTTTTTGTTTTCGTTTTTGTTTTCGTTTTTGTTTTCGTTTTTGTTTTCGTTTTTGTTTTCGTTTTTGTTTTCGTGTTTGTTTTCGTTTTTGTTTTCGTTTTTGTTTTCGTTTTTGTTTTTGTTTTTGTTTTCGTTTTTGTTTTCGTTTTTGTTTTCGTTTTTGTTTTCGTTTTTGTTTTCGTTTTTGTTTTCGTTTTTGTTTTCGTTTTTGTTTTCGTTTTTGTTTTCGTTTTTGTTTTCGTTTTTGATTTCGTTTTTGTTTTCGTTTTTGTTTTCGTTTTTGTTTTCGTGTTTGTTTTCGTTTTTGTTTTCGTTTTTGTTTTCGTTTTTGTTTTCGTTTTTGTTTTGTTTTCGTTTTTGTTTTCGTTTTTGTTTTCGTTTTTGTTTTCGTTTTTGTTTTCGTTTTTGTTTTCGTTTTTGTTTTTGTTTTCGTTTTTGTTTTCGTTTTTGTTTTTGTTTTCCTTTTCGTTTTTGTTTGTGTTTTTGTTTTGCTGATCGATGTATCTCGATGATGTTTTTGTTTTCGTTTTTGTTTTCGTTTTTGTTTTCGTTTTTGTTTTCGTTTTTGTTTTCGTTTTTGTTTTCGTTTTTGTTTTTGTTTTCGTTTTTGTTTTCGTTTTTGTTTTCGTTTTTGTTTTCGTTTTTGTTTTCGTTTTTGTTTTCGTTTTTGTTTTTGTTTTCGTTTTTGTTTTCGTTTTTGTTTTTGTTTTCCTTTTCGTTTTTGTTTGTGTTTTTGTTTTCGTTTTTGTTTTCGTTTTTGTTTTCGTTTTTGTTTTCGTTTTTGTTTTCGTTTTTGTTTTCGTTTTTGTTTTCGTGTTTGTTTTCGTTTTTGTTTTCGTTTTTGTTTTCGTTTTTGTTTTCGTTTTTGTTTTCGTGTTTGTTTTCGTTTTTGTTTTCGTTTTTGTTTTCGTTTTTGTTTTCGTTTTTGTTTTCGTTTTTGTTTTCGTTTTTGTTTTTGTTTTCGTTTTTGTTTTCGTTTTTGTTTTCGTTTTTGTTTTCGTTTTTGTTTTCGTTTTTGTTTTCGTTTTTGTTTTTGTTTTCGTTCTTGTTTTCGTTTTTGTTTTTGTTTTCCTTTTCGTTTTTGTTTGTGTTTTTGTTTTCGTTTTTGTTTTCGTTTTTGTTTTCGTTTTTGTTTTCGTTTTTGTTTTCGTTTTTGTTTTCGTTTTTGTTTTCGTGTTTGTTTTCGTTTTTGTTTTCGTTTTTGTTTTCGTTTTTGTTTTTGTTTTCGTTTTTGTTTTCGTTTTTGTTTTTGTTTTCCTTTTCGTTTTTGTTTTTTTTTTGTTTTTGTCCTTGTTTCTGTCCTTGTCTTTGTCTTAATTGGTTTTTGTTTGTACGAGACTAAGTCCAGCGGCATAATGCTCTTCGATCGCACACGACCAAGTCCAGCGGCGTGTCGCTCCTAGGGCTGTTGCGAATACTTAAAAGTCCCTACGGTCAAAATCATTGGGTTGCGACTCACCTTTACGAGTTGCTCGCTCGCTGCGCTCGCTCGGAATGTTATAGCCTTACCTAAAACCAATCCACCTTGCGTTCGTTTTTCGAAAAGACCGCGATTTTCCGATAATTTACAGACGCGCGGGATCGGTTTTGAGGTTAGGCTAGTTTTATAAGAGCGAGCGAAGCGAGCGAGAAGCTACATCAATTCCCGCGCTATAGTTATATATCAAATGTTCTTTACTAACAATTCTCACCGATCGAAAGAAAGTTTCTGATTTGATAGAAGAATAACAGATATGTTTCGCTAGGTACGCGATTCGTGCTGATCGATGTATCTCGATGATGTTTTTGTTTTCGTTTTTGTTTTCGTTTTTGTTTTCGTTTTTGTTTTCGTTTTTCTTTTCGTGTTTGTTTTCGTTTTTGTTTTCGTTTTTGTTTTCGTTTTTGTTTTCGTTTTTGTTTTCGTTTTTGTTTTCGTTTTTGTTTTCGTTTTTGTTTTCGTTTTTGTTTTCGTTTTTGTTTTCGTTTTTGTTTTTGTTTTTGTTTTCGTTTTTGTTTTTGTTTTTGTCCTTGTTTCTGTCCTTGTCTTTGTCTTAATTGGTTTTTGTTTGTACGAGACTAAGTCCAGCGGCATAATGCTCTTCGATCCCACACGACCAAGTCCAGCGGCGTGTCGCTCCTAGGGCTGTTGCGAATACTTAAAAGTCCCTACGGTCAAAATCATTGGGTTGCGACTCACCTTTACGAGTTGCTCGCTCGCTGCGCTCGCTCGGAATGTTATAGCCTTACCTAAAACCAATCCACCTTGCGTTCGTTTTTCGAAAAGACCGCGATTTTCCGATAATTTACAGACGCGCGGGATCGGTTTTGAGGTTAGGCTAGTTTTATAAGAGCGAGCGAAGCGAGCGAGAAGCTACATCAATTCCCGCGCTATAGTTATATATCAAATGTTCTTTACTAACAATTCTCACCGATCGAAAGAAAGTTTCTGATTTGATAGAAGAATAACAGATATGTTTCGCTAGGTACGCGATTCGTGCTGATCGATGTATCTCGATGATGTTTTTGTTTTCGTTTTTGTTTTCGTTTTTGTTTTCGTTTTTGTTTTCGTTTTTGTTTTCGTTTTTGTTTTCGTTTTTGTTTTCGTTTTTGTTTTCGTTTTTGTTTTCGTTTTTGTTTTCGTTTTTGTTTTCGTTTTTGTTTTCGTGTTTGTTTTCGTTTTTGTTTTCGTTTTCGTTTTCGTTTTCGTTTTCTTTTTTGTTTTCGTTTTTGTTTTCGTTTTTGTTTTCGTTTTTGTTTTCGTTTTTGTTTTCGTTTTTGTTTTCGTTTTTGTTTTCGTTTTTGTTTTCGTTTTTGTTTTCGTTTTTGTTTTCGTTTTTGTTTTCGTTTTTGTTTTCGTTTTTGTTTTCGTTTTTGTTTTTGTTTTCGTTTTTGTTTTCGTTTTTGTTTTCGTTTTTGTTTTCGTTTTTGTTTTCGTTTTTGTTTTCGTTTTTGTTTTCGTTTTTGTTTTCGTTTTTGTTTTCGTTTTTGTTTTCGTTTTTGTTTTCGTGTTTGTTTTCGTTTTTGTTTTCGTTTTCGTTTTCGTTTTCGTTTTCTTTTTTGTTTTCGTTTTTGTTTTCGTTTTTGTTTTCGTTTTTGTTTTCGTTTTTGTTTTCGTTTTTGTTTTCGTTTTTGTTTTCGTTTTTGTTTTCGTTTTTGTTTTCGTTTTTGTTTTCGTTTTTGTTTTCGTTTTTGTTTTCGTTTTTGTTTTCGTTTTTGTTTTTGTTTTCGTTTTTGTTTTCGTTTTTGTTTTCGTTTTTGTTTTCGTTTTTGTTTTCGTTTTTGTTTTCGTTTTTGTTTTTGTTTTCGTTTTTGTTTTCGTGTTTGTTTTCGTTTTCGTTTTTGTTTTCGTTTTTGTTTTCGTTTTTGTTTTCGTTTTTCTTTTCGTGTTTGTTTTCGTTTTTGTTTTCGTTTTTGTTTTCTTTTTTGTTTTCTTTTTTGTTTTCGTTTTTGTTTTCGTTTTTGTTTTCTTTTTTGTTTTCGTTTTTGTTTTCGTTTTTGTTTTCGTTTTTGTTTTCGTTTTTGTTTTCGTTTTTGTTTTCGTTTTTGTTTTCGTTTTTGTTTTCGTTTTTGTTTTCGTTTTTGTTTTTGTTTTCGTTTTTGTTTTCGTTTTTGTTTTCGTTTTTGTTTTCGTTTTTGTTTTCGTTTTTGTTTTCGTTTTTGTTTTTGTTTTCGTTTTTGTTTTCGTTTTTGTTTTTGTTTTCCTTTTAGTTTTTGTTTGTGTTTTTGTTTTCGTTTTTGTTTTCGTTTTTGATTTCGTTTTTGTTTTCGTTTTTGTTTTCGTTTTTGTTTTCGTTTTTGTTTTCGTTTTTGTTTTCGTTTTTGTTTTCTTTTTTGTTTCCGTTTTTGTTTTCGTTTTTGTTTTCGTTTTTGTTTTCGTTTTTGTTTTCGTGTTTGTTTTCGTTTTTGTTTTCGTTTTTGTTTTCGTGTTTGTTTTCGTTTTTGTTTTCGTTTTTGTTTTCGTTTTTGTTTTTGTTTTCGTTTTTGTTTTCGTTTTTGTTTTCGTTTTTGTTTTCGTTTTTGTTTTCGTTTTTGTTTTTGTTTTTGTTTTCGTTTTTGTTTTCGTTTTTGTTTTTGTTTTCCTTTTCGTTTTTGTTTGTGTTTTTGTTTTCGTTTTTGTTTTCGTTTTTGTTTTCGTTTTTGTTTTCGTTTTTGTTTTCGTTTTTGTTTTCGTTTTTGTTTTCGTTTTTGTTTTCGTTTTTGTTTTCGTTTTTGTTTTCGTGTTTGTTTTCGTTTTTGTTTTCGTTTTTGTTTTCGTTTTTGTTTTCGTTTTTGTTTTCGTTTTTGTTTTCGTTTTTGTTTTCGTTTTTGTTTTCGTTTTTGTTTTCGTGTTTGTTTTCGTTTTTGTTTTCGTTTTTGTTTTCGTTTTTGTTTTCGTTTTTGTTTTCGTTTTTGTTTTCGTTTTTGTTTTTGTTTTCGTTTTTGTTTTCGTTTTTGTTTTTGTTTTCCTTTTCGTTTTTGTTTGTGTTTTTGTTTTCGTTTTTGTTTTCGTTTTTGTTTTCGTTTTTGTTTTCGTTTTTGTTTTCGTTTTTGTTTTCGTTTTTGTTTTCGTGTTTGTTTTCGTTTTTGTTTTCGTTTTTGTTTTCGTTTTTGTTTTTGTTTTCGTTTTTGTTTTCGTTTTTGTTTTTGTTTTCCTTTTCGTTTTTGTTTGTGTTTTTGTTTTTGTCCTTGTTTCTGTCCTTGTCTTTGTCTTAATTGGTTTTTGTTTGTACGAGACTAAGTCCAGCGGCATAATGCTCTTCGATCGCACACGACCAAGTCCAGCGGCGTGTCGCTCCTAGGGCTGTTGCGAATACTTAAAAGTCCCTACGGTCAAAATCATTGGGTTGCGACTCACCTTTACGAGTTGCTCGCTCGCTGCGCTCGCTCGGAATGTTATAGCCTTACCTAAAACCAATCCACCTTGCGTTCGTTTTTCGAAAAGACCGCGATTTTTTCGATAATTTACAGACGCGCGGGATCGGTTTTGAGGTTAGGCTAGTTTTATAAGAGCGAGCGAAGCGAGCGAGAAGCTACATCAATTCCCGCGCTATAGTTATATATCAAATGTTCTTTACTAACAATTCTCACCGATCGAAAGAAAGTTTCTGATTTGATAGAAGAATAACAGATATGTTTCGCTAGGTACGCGATTCGTGCTGATCGATGTATCTCGATGATGTTTTTGTTTTCGTTTTTGTTTTCGTTTTTGTTTTCGTTTTTGTTTTCGTTTTTGTTTTCGTTTTTGTTTTCGTTTTTGTTTTTGTTTTCGTTTTTGTTTTCGTTTTTGTTTTCGTTTTTGTTTTCGTTTTTGTTTTCGTTTTTGTTTTCGTTTTTGTTTTTGTTTTCGTTTTTGTTTTCGTTTTTGTTTTTGTTTTCCTTTTCGTTTTTGTTTGTGTTTTTGTTTTCGTTTTTGTTTTCGTTTTTGTTTTCGTTTTTGTTTTCGTTTTTGTTTTCGTTTTTGTTTTCGTTTTTGTTTTCGTGTTTGTTTTCGTTTTTGTTTTCGTTTTTGTTTTCGTTTTTGTTTTCGTTTTTGTTTTCGTGTTTGTTTTCGTTTTTGTTTTCGTTTTTGTTTTCGTTTTTGTTTTCGTTTTTGTTTTCGTTTTTGTTTTCGTTTTTGTTTTTGTTTTCGTTTTTGTTTTCGTTTTTGTTTTCGTTTTTGTTTTCGTTTTTGTTTTCGTTTTTGTTTTCGTTTTTGTTTTTGTTTTCGTTCTTGTTTTCGTTTTTGTTTTTGTTTTCCTTTTCGTTTTTGTTTGTGTTTTTGTTTTCGTTTTTGTTTTCGTTTTTGTTTTCGTTTTTGTTTTCGTTTTTGTTTTCGTTTTTGTTTTCGTTTTTGTTTTCGTGTTTGTTTTCGTTTTTGTTTTCGTTTTTGTTTTCGTTTTTGTTTTTGTTTTCGTTTTTGTTTTCGTTTTTGTTTTTGTTTTCCTTTTCGTTTTTGTTTGTGTTTTTGTTTTTGTCCTTGTTTCTGTCCTTGTCTTTGTCTTAATTGGTTTTTGTTTGTACGAGACTAAGTCCAGCGGCATAATGCTCTTCGATCGCACACGACCAAGTCCAGCGGCGTGTCGCTCCTAGGGCTGTTGCGAATACTTAAAAGTCCCTACGGTCAAAATCATTGGGTTGCGACTCACCTTTAAGAGTTGCTCGCTCGCTGCGCTCGCTCGGAATGTTATAGCCTTACCTAAAACCAATCCACCTTGCGTTCGTTTTTCGAAAAGACCGCGATTTTCCGATAATTTACAGACGCGCGGGATCGGTTTTGAGGTTAGGCTAGTTTTATAAGAGCGAGCGAAGCGAGCGAGAAGCTACATCAATTCCCGCGCTATAGTTATATATCAAATGTTCTTTACTAACAATTCTCACCGATCGAAAGAAAGTTTCTGATTTGATAGAAGAATAACAGATATGTTTCGCTAGGTACGCGATTCGTGCTGATCGATGTATCTCGATGATGTTTTTGTTTTCGTTTTTGTTTTCGTTTTTGTTTTCGTTTTTGTTTTCGTTTTTCTTTTCGTGTTTGTTTTCGTTTTTGTTTTCGTTTTTGTTTTCGTTTTTGTTTTCGTTTTTGTTTTCGTTTTTGTTTTCGTTTTTGTTTTCGTGTTTGTTTTCGTTTTTGTTTTCGTTTTTGTTTTCGTTTTTGTTTTTGTTTTTGTTTTCGTTTTTGTTTTTGTTTTTGTCCTTGTTTCTGTCCTTGTCTTTGTCTTAATTGGTTTTTGTTTGTACGAGACTAAGTCCAGCGGCATAATGCTCTTCGATCCCACACGACCAAGTCCAGCGGCGTGTCGCTCCTAGGGCTGTTGCGAATACTTAAAAGTCCCTACGGTCAAAATCATTGGGTTGCGACTCACCTTTACGAGTTGCTCGCTCGCTGCGCTCGCTCGGAATGTTATAGCCTTACCTAAAACCAATCCACCTTGCGTTCGTTTTTCGAAAAGACCGCGATTTTCCGATAATTTACAGACGCGCGGGATCGGTTTTGAGGTTAGGCTAGTTTTATAAGAGCGAGCGAAGCGAGCGAGAAGCTACATCAATTCCCGCGCTATAGTTATATATCAAATGTTCTTTACTAACAATTCTCACCGATCGAAAGAAAGTTTCTGATTTGATAGAAGAATAACAGATATGTTTCGCTAGGTACGCGATTCGTGCTGATCGATGTATCTCGATGATGTTTTTGTTTTCGTTTTTGTTTTCTTTTTTGTTTTCGTTTTTGTTTTCGTTTTTGTTTTCGTTTTTGTTTTCGTTTTTGTTTTCGTTTTTGTTTTCGTTTTTGTTTTCGTTTTTGTTTTCGTTTTTGTTTTTGTTTTCGTTTTTGTTTTCGTTTTTGTTTTCGTTTTTGTTTTCGTTTTTGTTTTCGTTTTCGTTTTTGTTTTCGTTTTTGTTTTCGTTTTTGTTTTCGATTTTGTTTTCGTTTTTGTTTTCGTTTTTGTTTTCGTTTTTGTTTTCGTTTTTGTTTTCGTTTTTGATTTCGTTTTTGTTTTCGTTTTTGTTTTCGTTTTTGTTTTCGTTTTTGTTTTCGTTTTTGTTTTCGTTTTTGTTTTCGTTTTTGTTTTCGTGTTTGTTTTCGTTTTTGTTTTCGTTTTTGTTTTCGTTTTTGTTTTTGTTTTCGTTTTTGTTTTTGTTTTTGTCCTTGTTTCTGTCCTTGTCTTTGTCTTAATTGGTTTTTGTTTGTACGAGACTAAGTCCAGCGGCATAATGCTCTTCGATCGCACACGACCAAGTCCAGCGGCGTGTCGCTCCTAGGGCTGTTGCGAATACTTAAAAGTCCCTACGGTCAAAATCATTGGGTTGCGACTCACCTTTACGAGTTGCTCGCTCGCTGCGCTCGCTCGGAATGTTATAGCCTTACCTAAAACCAATCCACCTTGCGTTCGTTTTTCGAAAAGACCGCGATTTTCCGATAATTTACAGACGCGCGGGATCGGTTTTGAGGTTAGGCTAGTTTTATAAGAGCGAGCGAAGCGAGCGAGAAGCTACATCAATTCCCGCGCTATAGTTATATATCAAATGTTCTTTACTAACAATTCTCACCGATCGAAAGAAAGTTTCTGATTTGATAGAAGAATAACAGATATGTTTCGCTAGGTACGCGATTCGTGCTGATCGATGTATCTCGATGATGTTTTTGTTTTCGTTTTTGTTTTCGTTTTTGTTTTCGTTTTTGTTTTCGTTTTTGTTTTCGTGTTTGTTTTCGTTTTTGTTTTCGTTTTTGTTTTCTTTTTTGTTTTCGTTTTTGTTTTCGTTTTTGTTTTCGTTTTTGTTTTCGTTTTTGTTTTCGTTTTCGTTTTTGTTTTCGTTTTTGTTTTCGTTTTTGTTTTCGTTTTTGTTTTCGTTTTTGTTTTCGTTTTTGTTTTCGTTTTTGTTTTCGTTTTTGTTTTCGTTTTTGTTTTCGTTTTTGTTTTCGTTTTTGTTTTCGTTTTTGTTTTCGTTTTTGTTTTCGTTTTCGTTTTTGTTTTCGTTTTTGTTTTCGTTTTTGTTTTCGTTTTTGTTTTCGTGTTTGTTTTCGTTTTTGTTTTCGTTTTCGTTTTCGTTTTTGTTTTCTTTTTTGTTTTCGTTTTTGTTTTCGTTTTTGTTTTCGTTTTTGTTTTCGTTTTTGTTTTCGTTTTTGTTTTCGTTTTTGTTTTCGTTTTTGTTTTCGTTTTTGTTTTCGTTTTTGATTTCGTTTTTGTTTTCGTTTTTGTTTTCGTTTTTGTTTTCGTTTTTGTTTTCGTTTTTGTTTTCGTTTTTGTTTTCGTTTTTGTTTTCGTTTTTGATTTCGTTTTTGTTTTCGTTTTTGTTTTCGTGTTTGTTTTCGTTTTTGTTTTCGTTTTTGTTTTCGTTTTTGTTTTTGTTTTCGTTTTTGTTTTTGTTTTTGTCCTTGTTTCTGTCCTTGTCTTTGTCTTAATTGGTTTTTGTTTGTACGAGACTAAGTCCAGCGGCATAATGCTCTTCGATCGCACACGACCAAGTCCAGCGGCGTGTCGCTCCTAGGGCTGTTGCGAATACTTAAAAGTCCCTACGGTCAAAATCATTGGGTTGCGACTCACCTTTACGAGTTGCTCGCTCGCTGCGCTCGCTCGGAATGTTATAGCCTTACCTAAAACCAATCCACCTTGCGTTCGTTTTTCGAAAAGACCGCGATTTTCCGATAATTTACAGACGCGCGGGATCGGTTTTGAGGTTAGGCTAGTTTTATAAGAGCGAGCGAAGCGAGCGAGAAGCTACATCAATTCCCGCGCTATAGTTATATATCAAATGTTCTTTACTAACAATTCTCACCGATCGAAAGAAAGTTTCTGATTTGATAGAAGAATAACAGATATGTTTCGCTAGGTACGCGATTCGTGCTGATCGATGTATCTCGATGATGTTTTTGTTTTCGTTTTTGTTTTCGTTTTTGTTTTCGTTTTTGTTTTCGTTTTTGATTTCGTTTTTGTTTTCGTTTTTGTTTTCGTTTTTGTTTTCGTTTTTGTTTTCGTTTTTGTTTTCGTTTTTGTTTTCGTTTTTGTTTTCGTGTTTGTTTTCGTTTTTGTTTTCGTTTTCGTTTTTGTTTTTGTTTTTGTTTTTGTTTTTGTTTTTGTTTTTGTTTTTTTCCTTGTTTCTGTCCTTGTCTTTGTCTTAATTGGTTTTTGTTTGTACGAGACTAAGTCCAGCGGCATAATGCTCTTCGATCCCACACGACCAAGTCCAGCGGCGTGTCGCTCCTAGGGCTGTTGCGAATACTTAAAAGTCCCTACGGTCAAAATCATTGGGTTGCGACTCACCTTTACGAGTTGCTCGCTCGCTGCGCTCGCTCGGAATGTTATAGCCTTACCTAAAACCAATCCACCTTGCGTTCGTTTTTCGAAAAGACCGCGATTTTCCGATAATTTACAGACGCGCGGGATCGGTTTTGAGGTTAGGCTAGTTTTATAAGAGCGAGCGAAGCGAGCGAGAAGCTACATCAATTCCCGCGCTATAGTTATATATCAAATATTCTTTACTAACAATTCTCACCGATCGAAAGAAAGTTTCTGATTTGATAGAAGAATAACAGATATGTTTCGCTAGGTACGCGATTCGTGCTGATCGATGTATCTCGATGATGTTGTTGTTTTCGTTTTTGTTTTCGTTTTTGTTTGTGTTTTTGTTTTCGTTTTTGTTTTCGTTTTTGTTTTCGTTTTTGTTTTCGTTTTTGTTTTCGTTTTTGTTTTCGTTTTTGTTTTTGTTTTCGTTTTTGTTTTCGTTTTTGTTTTCGTTTTTGTTTTCGTTTTTGTTTTCGTTTTTGTTTTCGTTTTTGTTTTTGTTTTCGTTTTTGTTTTTGTTTTCCTTTTCGTTTTTGTTTGTTTTTGTTTTCGTTTTTGTTTTCGTTTTTGTTTTCGTTTTTGTTTTCGTTTTTGTTTACGTTTTTGTTTTCGTTTTTGTTTTCGTTTTTGTTTTCGTGTTTGTTTTCGTTTTTGTTTTCGTTTTTGTTTTCGTTTTTGTTTTTGTTTTCGTTTTTGTTTTCGTTTTTGTTTTTGTTTTCGTTTTTGTTTTCGTTTTTGTTTTTGTTTTCCTTTTCGTTTTTGTTTGTGTTTTTGTTTTTGTCCTTGTTTCTGTCCTTGTCTTTGTCTTAATTGGTTTTTGTTTGTACGAGACTAAGTCCAGCGGCATAATGCTCTTCGATCGCACACGACCAAGTCCAGCGGCGTGTCGCTCCTAGGGCTGTTGCGAATACTTAAAAGTCCCTACGGTCAAAATCATTGGGTTGCGACTCACCTTTACGAGTTGCTCGCTCGCTGCGCTCGCTCGGAATGTTATAGCCTTACCTAAAACCAATCCACCTTGCGTTCGTTTTTCGAAAAGACCGCGATTTTCCGATAATTTACAGACGCGCGGGATCGGTTTTGAGGTTAGGCTAGTTTTATAAGAGCGAGCGAAGCGAGCGAGAAGCTACATCAATTCCCGCGCTATAGTTATGTATATATCAAATGTTCTTTACTAACAATTCTCACCGATCGAAAGAAAGTTTCTGATTTGATAGAAGAATAACAGATATGTTTCGCTAGGTACGCGATTCGTGCTGATCGATGTATCTCGATGATGTTTTTGTTTTCGTTTTTGTTTTCGTTTTTGTTTTCGTTTTTGTTTTCGTTTTTGTTTTCGTTTTTGTTTTCGTTTTTGTTTTCGTTTTTGTTTTCGTTTTTGTTTTCGTTTTTGTTTTCGTTTTTGTTTTCGTTTTTGTTTTCGTGTTTGTTTTCGTTTTTGTTTTCGTTTTCGTTTTCGTTTTCGTTTTTGTTTTCTTTTTTGTTTTCGTTTTTGTTTTCGTTTTTGTTTTCGTTTTTGTTTTCGTTTTTGTTTTCGTTTTTGTTTTCGTTTTTGTTTTCGTTTTTGTTTTCGTTTTTGTTTTCGTTTTTGTTTTCGTTTTTGTTTTCGTTTTTGATTTCGTTTTTGTTTTCGTTTTTGTTTTCGTTTTTGTTTTCGTTTTTGTTTTCGTTTTTGTTTTCGTTTTTGTTTTCGTTTTTGTTTTCGTGTTTGTTTTCGTTTTTGTTTTCGTTTTCGTTTTTGTTTTTGTTTTTGTTTTTGATTTTGTTTTTGTTTTTGTCCTTGTTTCTGTCCTTGTCTTTGTCTTAATTGGTTTTTGTTTGTACGAGACTAAGTCCAGCGGCATAATGCTCTTCGATCCCACACGACCAAGTCCAGCGGCGTGTCGCTCCTAGGGCTGTTGCGAATACTTAAAAGTCCCTACGGTCAAAATCATTGGGTTGCGACTCACCTTTACGAGTTGCTCGCTCGCTGCGCTCGCTCGGAATGTTATAGCCTTACCTAAAACCAATCCACCTTGCGTTCGTTTTTCGAAAAGACCGCGATTTTCCGATAATTTACAGACGCGCGGGATCGGTTTTGAGGTTAGGCTAGTTTTATAAGAGCGAGCGAAGCGAGCGAGAAGCTACATCAATTCCCGCGCTATAGTTATATATCAAATGTTCTTTACTAACAATTCTCACCGATCGAAAGAAAGTTTCTGATTTGATAGAAGAATAACAGATATGTTTCGCTAGGTACGCGATTCGTGCTGATCGATGTATCTCGATGATGTTTTTGTTTTCGTTTTTGTTTTCGTTTTTGTTTTCGTTTTTGTTTTCGTTTTTCTTTTCGTGTTTGTTTTCGTTTTTGTCTTCGTTTTTGTTTTCGTTTTTGTTTTCGTTTTTGTTTTCGTTTTTGTTTTCGTTTTTGTTTTTGTTTTCGTTTTCGTTTTTGTTTTCGTTTTTGTTTTCGTTTTTGTTTTCGTTTTTGTTTTCGTTTTTGTTTTCGTTTTTGTTTTCGTTTTTGTTTTCGTTTTTGTTTTTGTTTTCGTTTTTGTTTTCGTTTTTGTTTTCGTTTTTGTTTTCGTTTTTGTTTTCGTTTTTGTTTTCGTTTTTGTTTTCGTTTTTGTTTTCGTGTTTGTTTTCGTTTTTGTTTTCGTTTTTGTTTTCGTTTTTGTTTTCGTTTTCGTTTTTGTTTTCGTTTTTGTTTTCGTTTTTGTTTTTGTTTTCCTTTTCGTTTTTGTTTGTGTTTTTGTTTTTGTCCTTGTTTCTGTCCTTGTCTTTGTCTTAATTGGTTTTTGTTTGTACGAGACTAAGTCCAGCGGCATAATGCTCTTCGATCGCACACGACCAAGTCCAGCGGCGTGTCGCTCCTAGGGCTGTTGCGAATACTTAAAAGTCCCTACGGTCAAAATCATTGGGTTGCGACTCACCTTTACGAGTTGCTCGCTCGCTGCGCTCGCTCGGAATGTTATAGCCTTACCTAAAACCAATCCACCTTGCGTTCGTTTTTCGAAAAGACCGCGATTTTCCGATAATTTACAGACGCGCGGGATCGGTTTTGAGGTTAGGCTAGTTTTATAAGAGCGAGCGAAGCGAGCGAGAAGCTACATCAATTCCCGCGCTATAGTTATATATCAAATGTTCTTTACTAACAATTCTCACCGATCGAAAGAAAGTTTCTGATTTGATAGAAGAATAACAGATATGTTTCGCTAGGTACGCGATTCGTGCTGATCGATGTATCTCGATGATGTTTTTGTTTTCGTTTTTGTTTTCGTTTTTGTTTTCGTTTTTGTTTTCGTTTTTGTTTTCGTTTTTGTTTTCGTTTTTGTTTTCGTTTTTGTTTTCGTTTTTGTTTTCGTTTTTGTTTTCGTTTTTGTTTTCGTGTTTGTTTTCGTTTTTGTTTTCGTTTTTGTTTTTGTTTTTGTTTTTTTTTTTGTTTTCGTTTTTGTTTTCGTTTTTGTTTTCGTTTTTGTTTTCGTTTTTGTTTTCGTTTTTGTTTTCGTTTTTGTTTTCGTTTTTGTTTTCGTTTTTGATTTCGTTTTTGTTTTCGTTTTTGTTTTCGTTTTTGTTTTCGTTTTTGTTTTCGTTTTTGTTTTCGTTTTTGTTTTCGTTTTTGTTTTCGTGTTTGTTTTCGTTTTTGTTTTCGTTTTTGTTTTCGTTTTTGTTTTTGTTTTCGTTTTTGTTTTTGTTTTTGTCCTTGTTTCTGTCCTTGTCTTTGTCTTTATTGGTTTTTGTTTGTACGAGACTAAGTCCAGCGGCATAATGCTCTTCGATCGCACACGACCAAGTCCAGCGGCGTGTCGCTCCTAGGGCTGTTGCGAATACTTAAAAGTCCCTACGGTCAAAATCATTGGGTTGCGACTCACCTTTACGAGTTGCTCGCTCGCTGCGCTCGCTCGGAATGTTATAGCCTTACCTAAAACCAATCCACCTTGCGTTCGTTTTTCGAAAAGACCGCGATTTTCCGATAATTTACAGACGCGCGGGATCGGTTTTGAGGTTAGGCTAGTTTTATAAGAGCGAGCGAAGCGAGCGAGAAGCTACATCAATTCCCGCGCTATAGTTATATATCAAATGTTCTTTACTAACAATTCTCACCGATCGAAAGAAAGTTTCTGATTTGATAGAAGAATAACAGATATGTTTCGCTAGGTACGCGATTCGTGCTGATCGATGTATCTCGATGATGTTTTTGTTTTCGTTTTTGTTTTCGTTTTTGTTTTCGTTTTTGTTTTCGTTTTTGTTTTCGTTTTTGTTTTCGTTTTTGTTTTCGTTTTTGTTTTCGTTTTTGTTTTCGTTTTTGTTTTCGTTTTTGTTTTCGTGTTTGTTTTCGTTTTTGTTTTCGTTTTCGTTTTCGTTTTTGTTTTCTTTTTTGTTTTCGTTTTTGATTTCGTTTTTGTTTTCGTTTTTGTTTTCGTTTTTGTTTTCGTTTTTGTTTTCGTTTTTGTTTTCGTTTTTGTTTTCGTTTTTGTTTTCGTTTTTGTTTTCGTTTTCGTTTTCGTTTTTGTTTTCTTTTTTGTTTTCGTTTTTGTTTTCGTTTTTGTTTTCGTTTTTGTTTTCGTTTTTGTTTTCGTTTTTGTTTTCGTTTTTGTTTTCGTTTTTGTTTTCGTTTTTGTTTTCGTTTTTGATTTCGTTTTTGTTTTCGTTTTTGTTTTCGTTTTTGTTTTCGTTTTTGTTTTCGTTTTTGTTTTTGTTTTCGTTTTTGTTTTCGTTTTTGTTTTTGTTTTCCTTTTCGTTTTTGTTTGTGTTTTTGTTTTTGTCCTTGTTTCTGTCCTTGTCTTTGTCTTAATTGGTTTTTGTTTGTACGAGACTAAGTCCAGCGGCATAATGCTCTTCGATCGCACACGACCAAGTCCAGCGGCGTGTCGCTCCTAGGGCTGTTGCGAATACTTAAAAGTCCCTACGGTCAAAATCATTGGGTTGCGACTCACCTTTACGAGTTGCTCGCTCGCTGCGCTCGCTCGGAATGTTATAGCCTTACCTAAAACCAATCCACCTTGCGTTCGTTTTTCGAAAAGACCGCGATTTTCCGATAATTTACAGACGCGCGGGATCGGTTTTGAGGTTAGGCTAGTTTTATAAGAGCGAGCGAAGCGAGCGAGAAGCTACATCAATTCCCGCGCTATAGTGATATATCAAATGTTCTTTACTAACAATTCTCACCGATCGAAAGAAAGTTTCTGATTTGATAGAAGAATAACAGATATGTTTCGCTAGGTACGCGATTCGTGCTGATCGATGTATCTCGATGATGTTTTTGTTTTCGTTTTTGTTTTCGTTTTTGTTTTCGTTTTTGTTTTCGTTTTTGTTTTCGTTTTTGTTTTCGTTTTTGTTTTCGTTTTTGTTTTCGTTTTTGTTTTCGTTTTTGTTTTCGTTTTTGTTTTCGTTTTTGTTTTCGTTTTTGTTTTCGTGTTTGTTTTCGTTTTTGTTTTCGTTTTCGTTTTCGTTTTTGTTTTCTTTTTTGTTTTCTTTTTTGTTTTCGTTTTTTTCGTTTTTGTTTTCGTTTTTGTTTTCGTTTTTGTTTTTGTTTTTGTTTTCGTTTTTGTTTTCGTTTTTGTTTTCGTTTTTGTTTTCGTTTTTGTTTTTGTTTTCGTTTTTGTTTTCGTTTTTGTTTTTGTTTTCCTTTTCGTTTTTGTTTTTGTTTTCGTTTTTGTTTTCGTTTTTGTTTTCGTTTTTGTTTTCGTGTTTGTTTTCGTTTTTGTTTTCGTTTTTGTTTTCGTTTTTTTTTTCGTTTTTGTTTTCGTTTTTGTTTTCGTTTTTGTTTTCGTTTTTGTTTTCGTTTTTGTTTTCGTTTTTGTTTTCGTTTTTGTTTTCGTTTTTGTTTTCGTTTTTGTTTTCGTTTTTGTTTTCGTTTTTGATTTCGTTTTTGTTTTCGTTTTTGTTTTCGTTTTTGTTTTCGTGTTTGTTTTCGTTTTTGTTTTCGTTTTTGTTTTCGTTTTTGTTTTCGTTTTTGTTTTGTTTTCGTTTTTGTTTTCGTTTTTGTTTTCGTTTTTGTTTTCGTTTTTGTTTTCGTTTTTGTTTTCGTTTTTGTTTTTGTTTTCGTTTTTGTTTTCGTTTTTGTTTTTGTTTTCCTTTTCGTTTTTGTTTGTGTTTTTGTTTTCGTTTTTGTTTTCGTTTTTGTTTTCGTTTTTGTTTTCGTTTTTGTTTTCGTTTTTGTTTTCGTTTTTGTTTTCGTTTTTGTTTTCGTTTTTGTTTTCGTTTTTGTTTTTGTTTTCCTTTTCGTTTTTGTTTGTGTTTTTGTTTTTGTCCTTGTTTCTGTCCTTGTCTTTGTCTTAATTGGTTTTTGTTTGTACGAGACTAAGTCCAGCGGCATAATGCTCTTCGATCGCACACGACCAAGTCCAGCGGCGTGTCGCTCCTAGGGCTGTTGCGAATACTTAAAAGTCCCTACGGTCAAAATCATTGGGTTGCGACTCACCTTTACGAGTTGCTCGCTCGCTGCGCTCGCTCGGAATGTTATAGCCTTACCTAAAACCAATCCACCTTGCGTTCGTTTTTCGAAAAGACCGCGATTTTCCGATAATTTACAGACGCGCGGGATCGGTTTTGAGGTTAGGCTAGTTTTATAAGAGCGAGCGAAGCGAGCGAGAAGCTACATCAATTCCCGCGCTATAGTTATATATCAAATGTTCTTTACTAACAATTCTCACCGATCGAAAGAAAGTTTCTGATTTGATAGAAGAATAACAGATATGTTTCGCTAGGTACGCGATTCGTGCTGATCGATGTATCTCGATGATGTTTTTGTTTTCGTTTTTGTTTTCGTTTTTGTTTTCGTTTTTGTTTTCGTTTTTGTTTTCGTTTTTGTTTTCGTTTTTGTTTTCGTTTTTGTTTTCGTTTTTGTTTTCGTTTTTGTTTTCGTTTTTGTTTTCGTTTTTGTTTTCGTTTTTGTTTTCGTTTTTGTTTTCGTTTTTGTTTTCGTTTTTGTTTTCGTGTTTGTTTTCGTTTTTGTTTTCGTTTTTGTTTTCGTTTTTGTTTTTGTTTTCGTTTTTGTTTTTGTTTTTGTCCTTGTTTCTGTCCTTGTCTTTGTCTTAATTGGTTTTTGTTTGTACGAGACTAAGTCCAGCGGCATAATGCTCTTCGATCGCACACGACCAAGTCCAGCGGCGTGTCGCTCCTAGGGCTGTTGCGAATACTTAAAAGTCCCTACGGTCAAAATCATTGGGTTGCGACTCACCTTTACGAGTTGCTCGCTCGCTGCGCTCGCTCGGAATGTTATAGCCTTACCTAAAACCAATCCACCTTGCGTTCGTTTTTCGAAAAGACCGCGATTTTCCGATAATTTACAGACGCGCGGGATCGGTTTTGAGGTTAGGCTAGTTTTATAAGAGCGAGCGAAGCGAGCGAGAAGCTACATCAATTCCCGCGCTATAGTTATATATCAAATGTTCTTTACTAACAATTCTCACCGATCGAAAGAAAGTTTCTGATTTGATAGAAGAATAACAGATATGTTTCGCTAGGTACGCGATTCGTGCTGATCGATGTATCTCGATGATGTTTTTGTTTTCGTTTTTGTTTTCGTTTTTGTTTTCGTTTTTGTTTTCGTTTTTCTTTTCGTGTTTGTTTTCGTTTTTGTTTTCGTTTTTGTTTTCTTTTTTGTTTTCGTTTTTGTTTTCGTTTTTGTTTTCTTTTTTGTTTTCGTTTTTGTTTTCGTTTTTGTTTTCGTTTTTGTTTTCGTTTTTGTTTTCGTTTTTGTTTTCGTTTTTGTTTTCGTTTTTGTTTTCGTTTTTGTTTTCGTTTTTGTTTTTGTTTTCGTTTTTGTTTTCGTTTTTGTTTTCGTTTTTGTTTTCGTTTTTGTTTTCGTTTTTGTTTTCGTTTTTGTTTTTGTTTTCGTTTTTGTTTTCGTTTTTGTTTTCGTTTTTGTTTTCGTTTTTGTTTTCGTTTTTGTTTTCGTTTTTGTTTTTGTTTTCGTTTTTGTTTTCGTTTTTGTTTTTGTTTTCCTTTTCGTTTTTGTTTGTGTTTTTGTTTTCGTTTTTGTTTTCGTTTTTGTTTTCGTTTTTGTTTTCGTGTTTGTTTTCGTTTTTGTTTTCGTTTTCGTTTTCGTTTTTGTTTTCTTTTTTGTTTTCGTTTTTGTTTTCGTTTTTGTTTTCGTGTTTGTTTTCGTTTTTGTTTTCGTTTTTGTTTTCGTTTTTGTTTTTGTTTTCGTTTTTGTTTTTGTTTTTGTCCTTGTTTCTGTCCTTGTCTTTGTCTTAATTGGTTTTTGTTTGTACGAGACTAAGTCCAGCGGCATAATGCTCTTCGATCGCACACGACCAAGTCCAGCGGCGTGTCGCTCCTAGGGCTGTTGCGAATACTTAAAAGTCCCTACGGTCAAAATCATTGGGTTGCGACTCACCTTTACGAGTTGCTCGCTCGCTGCGCTCGCTCGGAATGTTATAGCCTTACCTAAAACCAATCCACCTTGCGTTCGTTTTTCGAAAAGACCGCGATTTTCCGATAATTTACAGACGCGCGGGATCGGTTTTGAGGTTAGGCTAGTTTTATAAGAGCGAGCGAAGCGAGCGAGAAGCTACATCAATTCCCGCGCTATAGTTATATATCAAATGTTCTTTACTAACAATTCTCACCGATCGAAAGAAAGTTTCTGATTTGATAGAAGAATAACAGATATGTTTCGCTAGGTACGCGATTCGTGCTGATCGATGTATCTCGATGATGTTGTTGTTTTCGTTTTTGTTTTCGTTTTTGTTTTCGTTTTTGTTTTCGTTTTTCTTTTCGTGTTTGTTTTCGTTTTTGTTTTCGTTTTTGTTTTCTTTTTTGTTTTCGTTTTTGTTTTCGTTTTTGTTTTCTTTTTTGTTTTCGTTTTTGTTTTCGTTTTTGTTTTCGTTTTTGTTTTCGTTTTTGTTTTCGTTTTTGTTTTCGTTTTTGTTTTCGTTTTTGTTTTCGTTTTTCTTTTCGTGTTTGTTTTCGTTTTTGTTTTCGTTTTTGTTTTCGTTTTTGATTTCGTTTTTGTTTTCGTTTTTGTTTTCGTTTTTGTTTTCGTTTTTGTTTTCGTTTTTGTTTTCGTTTTTGTTTTCGTTTTTGTTTTCGTTTTTGTTTTCGTTTTTGTTTTTGTTTTTGTTTTCGTTTTTGTTTTCGTTTTTGTTTTTGTTTTCCTTTTCGTTTTTGTTTGTGTTTTTGTTTTCGTTTTTGTTTTCGTTTTTGTTTTCGTTTTTGTTTTCGTTTTTGATTTCGTTTTTGATTTCGTTTTTGTTTTCGTTTTTGTTTTCGTTTTTGTTTTCGTTTTTGTTTTCGTTTTTGTTTTCGTTTTTGTTTTCGTTTTTGTTTTTGTTTTCGTTTTTGTTTTCGTTTTTGTTTTTGTTTTCCTTTTCGTTTTTGTTTGTGTTTTTGTTTTCGTTTTTGTTTTCGTTTTTGTTTTCGTTTTTGTTTTCGTTTTTGTTTTCGTTTTTGTTTTCATTTTTGTTTTCGTTTTTGTTTTCGTGTTTGTTTTCGTTTTTGTTTTCGTTTTTGTTTTTGTTTTCGTTTTTGTTTTTGTTTTTGTCCTTGTTTCTGTCCTTGTCTTTGTCTTAATTGGTTTTTGTTTGTACGAGACTAAGTCCAGCGGCATAATGCTCTTCGATCGCACACGACCAAGTCCAGTGGCGTGTCGCTCCTAGGGCTGTTGCGAATACTTAAAAGTCCCTACGGTCAAAATCATTGGGTTGCGACTCACCTTTACGAGTTGCTCGCTCGCTGCGCTCGCTCGGAATGTTATAGCCTTACCTAAAACCAATCCACCTTGCGTTCGTTTTTCGAAAAGACCGCGATTTTCCGATAATTTACAGACGCGCGGGATCGGTTTTGAGGTTAGGCTAGTTTTATAAGAGCGAGCGAAGCGAGCGAGAAGCTACATCAATTCCCGCGCTATAGTTATATATCAAATGTTCTTTACTAACAATTCTCACCGATCGAAAGAAAGTTTCTGATTTGATAGAAGAATAACAGATATGTTTCGCTAGGTACGCGATTCGTGCTGATCGATGTATCTCGATGATGTTTTTGTTTTCGTTTTTGTTTTCGTTTTTGTTTTCGTTTTTGTTTTCGTTTTTGTTTTCGTTTTTGTTTTCGTTTTTGTTTTCGTTTTTGTTTTCGTTTTTGTTTTCGTTTTTGTTTTCGTTTTTGTTTTCGTTTTTGTTTTCGTTTTTGTTTTCGTTTTTGTTTTCGTTTTTGTTTTCGTTTTTGTTTTCGTTTTTGTTTTCGTTTTTGTTTTCGTTTTTGTTTTCGTGTTTGTTTTCGTTTTCGTTTTCGTTTTCGTTTTTGTTTTCTTTTTTGTTTTCGTTTTTGTTTTCGTTTTTGTTTTCGTTTTTGTTTTCGTTTTTGTTTTCGTTTTTGTTTTCGTTTTTGTTTTCGTTTTTGTTTTCGTTTTTGTTTTCGTTTTTGTTTTCGTTTTTGTTTTCGTTTTTGTTTTCGTTTTTGTTTTCGTTTTTGATTTCGTTTTTGTTTTCGTTTTTGTTTTCGTTTTTGTTTTCGTTTTTGTTTTCGTGTTTGTTTTCGTTTTTGTTTTCGTTTTTGTTTTCGTTTTTGTTTTTGTTTTCGTTTTTGTTTTTGTTTTTGTCCTTGTTTCTGTCCTTGTTTCTGTCCTTGTCTTTGTCTTAATTGGTTTTTGTTTGTACGAGACTAAGTCCAGCGGCATAATGCTCTTCGATCGCACACGACCAAGTCCAGCGGCGTGTCGCTCCTAGGGCTGTTGCGAATACTTAAAAGTCCCTACGGTCAAAATCATTGGGTTGCGACTCACCTTTACGAGTTGCTCGCTCGCTGCGCTCGCTCGGAATGTTATAGCCTTACCTAAAACCAATCCACCTTGCGTTCGTTTTCCGAAAAGACCGCGATTTTCCGATAATTTACAGACGCGCGGGATCGGTTTTGAGGTTAGGCTAGTTTTATAAGAGCGAGCGAAGCGAGCGAGAAGCTACATCAATTCCCGCGCTATAGTTATATATCAAATGTTCTTTACTAACAATTCTCACCGATCGAAAGAAAGTTTCTGATTTGATAGAAGAATAACAGATATGTTTCGCTAGGTACGCGATTCGTGCTGATCGATGTATCTCGATGATGTTTTTGTTTTCGTTTTTGTTTTCGTTTTTGTTTTCGTTTTTGTTTTCGTTTTTCTTTTCGTGTTTGTTTTCGTTTTTGTGTTCGTTTTTGTTTTCGTTTTTGTTTTCGTTTTTGTTTTCGTGTTTGTTTTCGTTTTTGTTTTCGTTTTTGTTTTCGTTTTTGTTTTCGTTTTTGTTTTCGTTTTTGTTTTTGTTTTCGTTTTTGTTTTTGTTTTCCTTTTCGTTTTTGTTTGTTTTTGTTTTCGTTTTTGTTTTCGTTTTTGTTTTCGTTTTTGTTTTCGTTTTTGTTTTCGTTTTTGTTTTCGTTTTTGTTTTCGTGTTTGTTTTCGTTTTTGTTTTCGTTTTTGTTTTCGTTTTTGTTTTTGTTTTCCTTTTCGTTTTTGTTTGTGTTTTTGTTTTTGTCCTTGTTTCTGTCCTTGTCTTTGTCTTAATTGGTTTTTGTTTGTACGAGACTAAGTCCAGCGGCATAATGCTCTTCGATCGCACACGACCAAGTCCAGCGGCGTGTCGCTCCTAGGGCTGTTGCGAATACTTAAAAGTCCCTACGGTCAAAATCATTGGGTTGCGACTCACCTTTACGAGTTGCTCGCTCGCTGCGCTCGCTCGGAATGTTATAGCCTTACCTAAAACCAATCCACCTTGCGTTCGTTTTTCGAAAAGACCGCGATTTTCCGATAATTTACAGACGCGCGGGATCGGTTTTGAGGTTAGGCTAGTTTTATAAGAGCGAGCGAAGCGAGCGAGAAGCTACATCAATTCCCGCGCTATAGTTATATATCAAATGTTCTTTACTAACAATTCTCACCGATCGAAAGAAAGTTTCTGATTTGATAGAAGAATAACAGATATGTTTCGCTAGGTACGCGATTCGTGCTGATCGATGTATCTCGATGATGTTTTTGTTTTCGTTTTTGTTTTCGTTTTTGTTTTCGTTTTTGTTTTCGTTTTTGTTTTCGTTTTTGTTTTCGTTTTTGTTTTCGTTTTTGTTTTCGTTTTTGTTTTCGTTTTTGTTTTCGTGTTTGTTTTCGTTTTTGTTTTCGTTTTCGTTTTCGTTTTTGTTTTCTTTTTTGTTTTCGTTTTTGTTTTCGTTTTTGTTTTCGTTTTTGTTTTCGTTTTTGTTTTCGTTTTTGTTTTCGTTTTTGTTTTCGTTTTTGTTTTCGTTTTTGTTTTCGTTTTTGATTTCGTTTTTGTTTTCGTTTTTGTTTTCGTTTTTGTTTTCGTTTTTGTTTTCGTTTTTGTTTTCGTTTTTGTTTTCGTTTTTGTTTTCGTGTTTGTTTTCGTTTTTGTTTTCGTTTTTGTTTTCGTTTTTGTTTTTGTTTTCGTTTTTGTTTTTGTTTTTGTCCTTATTTCTGTCCTTGTCTTTGTCTTAATTGGTTTTTGTTTGTACGAGACTAAGTCCAGCGGCATAATGCTCTTCGATCGCACACGACCAAGTCCAGCGGCGTGTCGCTCCTAGGGCTGTTGCGAATACTTAAAAGTCCCTACGGTCAAAATCATTGGGTTGCGACTCACCTTTACGAGTTGCTCGCTCGCTGCGCTCGCTCGGAATGTTATAGCCTTACCTAAAACCAATCCACCTTGCGTTCGTTTTTCGAAAAGACCGCGATTTTCCGATAATTTACAGACGCGCGGGATCGGTTTTGAGGTTAGGCTAGTTTTATAAGAGCGAGCGAAGCGAGCGAGAAGCTACATCAATTCCCGCGCTATAGTTATATATCAAATGTTCTTTACTAACAATTCTCACCGATCGAAAGAAAGTTTCTGATTTGATAGAAGAATAACAGATATGTTTCGCTAGGTACGCGATTCGTGCTGATCGATGTATCTCGATGATGTTTTTGTTTTCGTTTTTGTTTTCGTTTTTGTTTTCGTTTTTGTTTTCGTTTTTGTTTTCGTTTTTGTTTTCGTTTTTGTTTTCGTTTTTGTTTTCGTTTTTGTTTTCGTTTTTGTTTTCGTTTTTGTTTTCGTGTTTGTTTTCGTTTTTGTTTTCGTTTTTGTTTTCGTTTTTGTTTTCGTTTTTTGTTTTCGTTTTTGATTTCGTTTTTGTTTTCGTTTTTGTTTTCGTTTTTGTTTTCGTTTTTGTTTTCGTTTTTGTTTTCGTTTTTGTTTTCGTTTTTGTTTTCGTTTTTGTTTTCGTTTTCGTTTTCGTTTTTGTTTTCTTTTTTGTTTTCGTTTTTGTTTTCGTTTTTGTTTTCGTTTTTGTTTTCGTTTTTGTTTTCGTTTTTGTTTTCGTTTTTGTTTTCGTTTTTGTTTTCGTTTTTGTTTTCGTTTTTGATTTCGTTTTTGTTTTCGTTTTTGTTTTCGTTTTTGTTTTCGTTTTTGTTTTTGTTTTCGTTTTTGTTTTCGTTTTTGTTTTTGTTTTCCTTTTCGTTTTTGTTTGTGTTTTTGTTTTTGTCCTTGTTTCTGTCCTTGTCTTTGTCTTAATTGGTTTTTGTTTGTACGAGACTAAGTCCAGCGGCATAATGCTCTTCGATCGCACACGACCAAGTCCAGCGGCGTGTCGCTCCTAGGGCTGTTGCGAATACTTAAAAGTCCCTACAGTCAAAATCATTGGGTTGCGACTCACCTTTACGAGTTGCTCGCTCGCTGCGCTCGCTCGGAATGTTATAGCCTTACCTAAAACCAATCCACCTTGCGTTCGTTTTTCGAAAAGACCGCGATTTTCCGATAATTTACAGACGCGCGGGATCGGTTTTGAGGTTAGGCTAGTTTTATAAGAGCGAGCGAAGCGAGCGAGAAGCTACATCAATTCCCGCGCTATAGTGATATATCAAATGTTCTTTACTAACAATTCTCACCGATCGAAAGAAAGTTTCTGATTTGATAGAAGAATAACAGATATGTTTCGCTAGGTACGCGATTCGTGCTGATCGATGTATCTCGATGATGTTTTTGTTTTCGTTTTTGTTTTCGTTTTTGTTTTCGTTTTTGTTTTCGTTTTTGTTTTCGTTTTTGTTTTCGTTTTTGTTTTCGTTTTTGTTTTCGTTTTTGTTTTCGTTTTTGTTTTCGTTTTTGTTTTCGTTTTTGTTTTCGTTTTTGTTTTCGTTTTTGTTTTCGTTTTTGTTTTCGTGTTTGTTTTCGTTTTTGTTTTCGTTTTCGTTTTCGTTTTTGTTTTCTTTTTTGTTTTCTTTTTTGTTTTCGTTTTTTTCGTTTTTGTTTTCGTTTTTGTTTTCGTTTTTGTTTTTGTTTTTGTTTTCGTTTTTGTTTTCGTTTTTGTTTTCGTTTTTGTTTTCGTTTTTGTTTTCGTTTTTGTTTTCGTTTTTGTTTTCGTTTTTGTTTTCGTTTTTGTTTTTGTTTTCGTTTTTGTTTTCGTTTTTGTTTTCGTTTTTGTTTTCGTTTTTGTTTTCGTTTTTGTTTTCGTTTTTGTTTTCGTTTTTGTTTTTGTTTTCGTTTTTGTTTTCGTTTTTGTTTTTGTTTTCCTTTTCGTTTTTGTTTGTGTTTTTGTTTTCGTTTTTGTTTTCGTTTTTGTTTTCGTTTTTGTTTTCGTTTTTGTTTTCGTTTTTGTTTTCGTTTTTGTTTTCGTGTTTGTTTTCGTTTTTATTTTCGTTTTTGTTTTCGTTTCTGTTTTCGTTTTTGTTTTCGTTTTTGTTTTCGTTTTTGTTTTCGTTTTTGTTTTCGTTTTTGTTTTCGTTTTTGTTTTCGTTTTTGTTTTCGTTTTTGTTTTCGTTTTTGATTTCGTTTTTGTTTTCGTTTTTGTTTTCGTTTTTGTTTTCGTGTTTGTTTTCGTTTTTGTTTTCGTTTTTGTTTTTGTTTTCGTTTTTGTTTTCGTTTTTGTTTTCGTTTTTGTTTTTGTTTTCGTTTTTGTTTTTGTTTTTGTCCTTGTTTCTGTCCTTGTCTTTGTCTTAATTGGTTTTTGTTTGTACGAGACTAAGTCCAGCGGCATAATGCTCTTCGATCGCACACGACCAAGTCCAGCGGCGTGTCGCTCCTAGGGCTGTTGCGAATACTTAAAAGTCCCTACGGTCAAAATCATTGGGTTGCGACTCACCTTTACGAGTTGCTCGCTCGCTGCGCTCGCTCGGAATGTTATAGCCTTACCTAAAACCAATCCACCTTGCGTTCGTTTTTCGAAAAGACCGCGATTTTCCGATAATTTACAGACGCGTGGGATCGGTTTTGAGGTTAGGCTAGTTTTATAAGAGCGAGCGAAGCGAGCGAGAAGCTACATCAATTCCCGCGCTATAGTTATATATCAAATGTTCTTTACTAACAATTCTCACCGATCGAAAGAAAGTTTCTGATTTGATAGAAGAATAACAGATATGTTTCGCTAGGTACGCGATTCGTGCTGATCGATGTATCTCGATGATGTTTTTGTTTTCGTTTTTGTTTTCGTTTTTGTTTTCGTTTTTGTTTTCGTTTTTGTTTTCGTTTTTGTTTTCGTTTTTGTTTTCGTTTTTGTTTTCGTTTTTGTTTTCGTTTTTGTTTTCGTTTTTGTTTTCGTTTTTGTTTTCGTGTTTGTTTTCGTTTTTGTTTTCGATTTCGTTTTCGTTTTTGTATTCTTTTTTGTTTTCGTTTTTGTTTTCGTTTTTGTTTTCGTTTTTGTTTTCGTTTTTGTTTTCGTTTTTGTTTTCGTTTTTGTTTTCGTTTTTGTTTTCGTTTTTGATTTCGTTTTTGTTTTCGTTTTTGTTTTCGTTTTTGTTTTCGTTTGTGTTTTCGTTTTTGTTTTCGTTTTTGTTTTCGTTTTTGTTTTCGTTTTTGTTTTCGTTTTTGTTTTCGTTTTTGATTTCGTTTTTGTTTTCGTTTTTGTTTTCGTTTTTGTTTTCGTTTTTGTTTTCGTTTTTGTTTTCGTTTTTGTTTTCGTTTTTGTTTTCGTTTTTGTTTTCGTTTTTGTTTTCGTTTTTGTTTTCGTTTTTGTTTTCGTTTTTGATTTCGTTTTTGTTTTCGTTTTTGTTTTCGTTTTTGTTTTCGTTTTTGTTTTCGTTTTTGTTTTCGTTTTTGTTTTCGTTTTTGTTTTCGTTTTTGTTTTCGTTTTTGATTTCGTTTTTGTTTTCGTTTTTGTTTTCGTGTTTGTTTTCGTTTTTGTTTTCGTTTTTGTTTTCGTTTTTGTTTTTGTTTTCGTTTTTGTTTTTGTTTTTGTCCTTGTTTCTGTCCTTGTCTTTGTCTTAATTGGTTTTTGTTTGTACGAGACTAAGTCCAGCGGCATAATGCTCTTCGATCGCACACGACCAAGTCCAGCGGCGTGTCGCTCCTAGGGCTGTTGCGAATACTTAAAAGTCCCTACGGTCAAAATCATTGGGTTGCGACTCACCTTTACGAGTTGCTCGCTCGCTGCGCTCGCTCGGAATGTTATAGCCTTACCTAAAACCAATCCACCTTGCGTTCGTTTTTCGAAAAGACCGCGATTTTCCGATAATTTACAGACGCGCGGGATCGGTTTTGAGGTTAGGCTAGTTTTATAAGAGCGAGCGAAGCGAGCGAGAAGCTACATCAATTCCCGCGCTATAGTTATATATCAAACGTTCTTTACTAACAATTCTCACCGATCGAAAGAAAGTTTCTGATTTGATAGAAGAATAACAGATATGTTTCGCTAGGTACGCGATTCGTGCTGATCGATGTATCTCGATGATGTTTTTGTTTTCGTTTTTGTTTTCGTTTTTGTTTTCGTTTTTGTTTTCGTTTTTGATTTCGTTTTTGTTTTCGTTTTTGTTTTCGTTTTTGTTTTCGTTTTTGTTTTCGTTTTTGTTTTCGTTTTTGTTTTCGTTTTTGTTTTCGTGTTTGTTTTCGTTTTTGTTTTCGTTTTCGTTTTTGTTTTTGTTTTTGTTTTTGTTTTTGATTTTGTTTTTGTTTTTTTCCTTGTTTCTGTCCTTGTCTTTGTCTTAATTGGTTTTTGTTTGTACGAGACTAAGTCCAGCGGCATAATGCTCTTCGATCCCACACGACCAAGTCCAGCGGCGTGTCGCTCCTAGGGCTGTTGCGAATACTTAAAAGTCCCTACGGTCAAAATCATTGGGTTGCGACTCACCTTTACGAGTTGCTCGCTCGCTGCGCTCGCTCGGAATGTTATAGCCTTACCTAAAACCAATCCACCTTGCGTTCGTTTTTCGAAAAGACCGCGATTTTCCGATAATTTACAGACGCGCGGGATCGGTTTTGAGGTTAGGCTAGTTTTATAAGAGCGAGCGAAGCGAGCGAGAAGCTACATCAATTCCCGCGCTATAGTTATATATCAAATATTCTTTACTAACAATTCTCACCGATCGAAAGAAAGTTTCTGATTTGATAGAAGAATAACAGATATGTTTCGCTAGGTACGCGATTCGTGCTGATCGATGTATCTCGATGATGTTGTTGTTTTCGTTTTTGTTTTCGTTTTTGTTTGTGTTTTTGTTTTCGTTTTTGTTTTCGTTTTTGTTTTCGTTTTTGTTTTCGTTTTTGTTTTCGTTTTTGTTTTCGTTTTTGTTTTTGTTTTCGTTTTTGTTTTCGTTTTTGTTTTCGTTTTTGTTTTCGTTTTTGTTTTCGTTTTTGTTTTCGTTTTTGTTTTTGTTTTCGTTTTTGTTTTTGTTTTCCTTTTCGTTTTTGTTTGTTTTTGTTTTCGTTTTTGTTTTCGTTTTTGTTTTCGTTTTTGTTTTCGTTTTTGTTTACGTTTTTGTTTTCGTTTTTGTTTTCGTTTTTGTTTTCGTGTTTGTTTTCGTTTTTGTTTTCGTTTTTGTTTTCGTTTTTGTTTTTGTTTTCGTTTTTGTTTTCGTTTTTGTTTTTGTTTTCCTTTTCGTTTTTGTTTGTGTTTTTGTTTTTGTCCTTGTTTCTGTCCTTGTCTTTGTCTTAATTGGTTTTTGTTTGTACGAGACTAAGTCCAGCGGCATAATGCTCTTCGATCGCACACGACCAAGTCCAGCGGCGTGTCGCTCCTAGGGCTGTTGCGAATACTTAAAAGTCCCTACGGTCAAAATCATTGGGTTGCGACTCACCTTTACGAGTTGCTCGCTCGCTGCGCTCGCTCGGAATGTTATAGCCTTACCTAAAACCAATCCACCTTGCGTTCGTTTTTCGAAAAGACCGCGATTTTCCGATAATTTACAGACGCGCGGGATCGGTTTTGAGGTTAGGCTAGTTTTATAAGAGCGAGCGAAGCGAGCGAGAAGCTACATCAATTCCCGCGCTATAGTTATATATCAAATGTTCTTTACTAACAATTCTCACCGATCGAAAGAAAGTTTCTGATTTGATAGAAGAATAACAGATATGTTTCGCTAGGTACGCGATTCGTGCTGATCGATGTATCTCGATGATGTTTTTGTTTTCTTTTTTGTTTTCGTTTTTGTTTTCGTTTTTGTTTTCGTTTTTGTTTTCGTTTTTGTTTTCGTTTTTGTTTTCGTTTTTGTTTTCGTTTTTGTTTTCGTTTTTGTTTTCGTTTTTGTTTTCGTGTTTGTTTTCGTTTTTGTTTTCGTTTTTGTTTTCTTTTTTGTTTTCGTTTTTGTTTTCGTTTTTGTTTTCGTTTTTGTTTTCGTTTTTGTTTTCGTTTTTGTTTTCGTTTTTGTTTTCGTTTTTGTTTTCGTTTTTGTTTTCGTTTTTGTTTTCGTTTTTGATTTCGTTTTTGTTTTCGTTTTTGTTTTCGTTTTTGTTTTCGTGTTTGTTTTCGTTTTTGTTTTCGTTTTTGTTTTCGTTTTTGTTTTTGTTTTCGTTTTTGTTTTCGTTTTTGTTTTCGTTTTTGTTTTTGTTTTCGTTTTTGTTTTTGTTTTTGTCCTTGTTTCTGTCCTTGTCTTTGTCTTAATTGGTTTTTGTTTGTACGAGACTAAGTCCAGCGGCATAATGCTCTTCGATCGCACACGACCAAGTCCAGCGGCGTGTCGCTCCTAGGGCTGTTGCGAATACTTAAAAGTCCCTACGGTCAAAATCATTGGGTTGCGACTCACCTTTACGAGTTGCTCGCTCGCTGCGCTCGCTCGGAATGTTATAGCCTTACCTAAAACCAATCCACCTTGCGTTCGTTTTTCGAAAAGACCGCGATTTTCCGATAATTTACAGACGCGCGGGATCGGTTTTGAGGTTAGGCTAGTTTTATAAGAGCGAGCGAAGCGAGCGAGAAGCTACATCAATTCCCGCGCTATAGTTATATATCAAATGTTCTTTACTAACAATTCTCACCGATCGAAAGAAAGTTTCTGATTTGATAGAAGAATAACAGATATGTTTCGCTAGGTACGCGATTCGTGCTGATCGATGTATCTCGATGATGTTTTTGTTTTCGTTTTTGTTTTCGTTTTTGTTTTCGTTTTTGTTTTCGTTTTTCTTTTCGTGTTTGTTTTCGTTTTTGTTTTCGTTTTTGTTTTCTTTTTTGTTTTCGTTTTTGTTTTCGTTTTTGTTTTCTTTTTTGTTTTCGTTTTTGTTTTCGTTTTTGTTTTCGTTTTTGTTTTCGTTTTTGTTTTCGTTTTTGTTTTCGTTTTTGTTTTCGTTTTTGTTTTCGTTTTTGTTTTCGTTTTTGTTTTCGATTTTGTTTTCGTTTTTGTTTTCGTTTTTGTTTTCGTTTTTGTTTTCGTTTTTGTTTTCGTTTTTGATTTCGTTTTTGTTTTCGTTTTTGTTTTCGTTTTTGTTTTCGTTTTTGTTTTCGTTTTTGTTTTCGTTTTTGTTTTCGTTTTTGTTTTCGTGTTTGTTTTCGTTTTTGTTTTCGTTTTTGTTTTCGTTTTTGTTTTTGTTTTCGTTTTTGTTTTTGTTTTTGTCCTTGTTTCTGTCCTTGTCTTTGTCTTAATTGGTTTTTGTTTGTACGAGACTAAGTCCAGCGGCATAATGCTCTTCGATCGCACACGACCAAGTCCAGCGGCGTGTCGCTCCTAGGGCTGTTGCGAATACTTAAAAGTCCCTACGGTCAAAATCATTGGGTTGCGACTCACCTTTACGAGTTGCTCGCTCGCTGCGCTCGCTCGGAATGTTATAGCCTTACCTAAAACCAATCCACCTTGCGTTCGTTTTTCGAAAAGACCGCGATTTTCCGATAATTTACAGACGCGCGGGATCGGTTTTGAGGTTAGGCTAGTTTTATAAGAGCGAGCGAAGCGAGCGAGAAGCTACATCAATTCCCGCGCTATAGTTATATATCAAATGTTCTTTACTAACAATTCTCACCGATCGAAAGAAAGTTTCTGATTTGATAGAAGAATAACAGATATGTTTCGCTAGGTACGCGATTCGTGCTGATCGATGTATCTCGATGATGTTTTTGTTTTCGTTTTTGTTTTCGTTTTTGTTTTCGTTTTTGTTTTCGTTTTTCTTTTCGTGTTTGTTTTCGTTTTTGTTTTCGTTTTTGTTTTCTTTTTTGTTTTCGTTTTTGTTTTCGTTTTTGTTTTCTTTTTTGTTTTCGTTTTTGTTTTCGTTTTTGTTTTCGTTTTTGTTTTCGTTTTTGTTTTCGTTTTTGTTTTCGTTTTTGTTTTCGTTTTTGTTTTCGTTTTTGTTTTTGTTTTCGTTTTTGTTTTCGTTTTTGTTTTCGTTTTTGTTTTCGTTTTTGTTTTCGTTTTTGTTTTCGTTTTTGTTTTCGTTTTTGTTTTTGTTTTCGTTTTTGTTTTCGTTTTTGTTTTCGTTTTTGTTTTCGTTTTTGTTTTCGTTTTTGTTTTCGTTTTTGTTTTCGTTTTTGTTTTCGTTTTTGTTTTTGTTTTCGTTTTTGTTTTCGTTTTTGTTTTTGTTTTCCTTTTCGTTTTTGTTTGTGTTTTTGTTTTCGTTTTTGTTTTCGTTTTTGTTTTCGTTTTTGTTTTCGTTTTTGTTTTCGTTTTTGTTTTCGTTTTTGTTTTCGTTTTTGTTTTCGTGTTTGTTTTCGTTTTTGTTTTCGTTTTTGTTTTCGCTTTTGTTTTTGTTTTCGTTTTTGTTTTCGTTTTTGTTTTTGTTTTCCTTTTCGTTTTTGTTTGTGTTTTTGTTTTTGTCCTTGTTTCTGTCCTTGTCTTTGTCTTAATTGGTTTTTGTTTGTACGAGACTAAGTAGAGCGGCATAATGCTCTTCGATCGCACACGACCAAGTCCAGCGGCGTGTCGCTCCTAGGGCTGTTGCGAATACTTAAAAGTCCCTACGGTCAAAATCATTGGGTTGCGACTCACCTTTACGAGTTGCTCGCTCGCTGCGCTCGCTCGGAATGTTATAGCCTTACCTAAAACCAATCCACCTTGCGTTCGTTTTTCGAAAAGACCGCGATTTTCCGATAATTTACAGACGCGCGGGATCGGTTTTGAGGTTAGGCTAGTTTTATAAGAGCGAGCGAAGCGAGCGAGAAGCTACATCAATTCCCGCGCTATAGTTATATATCAAATGTTCTTTACTAACAATTCTCACCGATTGAAAGAAAGTTTCTGATTTGATAGAAGAATAACAGATATGTTTCGCTAGGTACGCGATTCGTGCTGATCGATGTATCTCGATGATGTTTTTGTTTTCGTTTTTGTTTTCTTTTTTGTTTTCGTTTTTGTTTTCGTTTTTGTTTTCGTTTTTGTTTTCGTTTTTGTTTTCGTTTTTGTTTTCCTTTTCGTTTTTGTTTGTGTTTTTGTTTTCGTTTTTGTTTTCGTTTTTGTTTTCGTTTTTGTTTTCGTGTTTGTTTTCGTTTTTGTTTTCGTTTTCGTTTTCGTTTTTGTTTTTGTTTTTGTTTTCGTTTTTGTTTTTGTTTTTGTTTTTGTTTTCGTTTTTGTTTTCGTTTTTGTTTTCGTTTTTGTTTTCGTTTTTGTTTTCGTTTTTGTTTTCGTTTTTGTTTTTGCTTTCGTTTTTGTTTTCGTTTTTGTTTTCGTTTTCGTTTTCGTTTTCGTTTTCGTTTTCGTTTTCGTTTTCGTTTTCGTTTTCGTTTTCGTTTTCGTTTTCGTTTTTGTTTTCGTTTTTGTTTTTGTTTTCGTTTTTGTTTTTGTTTTTGTTTTCGTTTTTGTTTTCGTTTTTGTTTTTGTTTTCCTTTTCGTTTTTGTTTGTGTTTTTGTTTTCGTTTTTGTTTTCGTTTTTGTTTTCGTTTTTGTTTTCGTTTTTGTTTTCGTTTTTGTTTTCGTTTTTGTTTTCGTTTTTGTTTTCGTTTTTGTTTTCGTTTTTGTTTTTGTTTTCCTTTTCGTTTTTGTTTGTGTTTTTGTTTTTGTCCTTGTTTCTGTCCTTGTCTTTGTCTTAATTGGTTTTTGTTTGTACGAGACTAAGTCCAGCGGCATAATGCTCTTCGATCGCACACGACCAAGTCCAGCGGCGTGTCGCTCCTAGGGCTGTTGCGAATACTTAAAAGTCCCTACGGTCAAAATCATTGGGTTGCGACTCACCTTTACGAGTTGCTCGCTCGCTGCGCTCGCTCGGAATGTTATAGCCTTACCTAAAACCAATCCACCTTGCGTTCGTTTTTCGAAAAGACCGCGATTTTCCGATAATTTACAGACGCGCGGGATCGGTTTTGAGGTTAGGCTAGTTTTATAAGAGCGAGCGAAGCGAGCGAGAAGCTACATCAATTCCCGCGCTATAGTTATATATCAAATGTTCTTTACTAACAATTCTCACCGATCGAAAGAAAGTTTCTGATTTGATAGAAGAATAACAGATATGTTTCGCTAGGTACGCGATTCGTGCTGATCGATGTATCTCGATGATGTTTTTGTTTTCGTTTTTGTTTTCGTTTTTGTTTTCGTTTTTGTTTTCGTTTTTGTTTTCGTTTTTGTTTTCGTTTTTGTTTTCGTTTTTGTTTTCGTTTTTGTTTTCGTTTTTGTTTTCGTTTTTGTTTTCGTTTTTGTTTTCGTTTTTGTTTTCGTTTTTGTTTTCGTTTTTGTTTTCGTTTTTGTTTTCGTTTTTGTTTTCGTGTTTGTTTTCGTTTTTGTTTTCGTTTTTGTTTTCGTTTTTGTTTTTGTTTTCGTTTTTGTTTTTGTTTTTGTCCTTGTTTCTGTCCTTGTCTTTGTCTTAATTGGTTTTTGTTTGTACGAGACTAAGTCCAGCGGCATAATGCTCTTCGATCGCACACGACCAAGTCCAGCGGCGTGTCGCTCCTAGGGCTGTTGCGAATACTTAAAAGTCCCTACGGTCAAAATCATTGGGTTGCGACTCACCTTTACGAGTTGCTCGCTCGCTGCGCTCGCTCGGAATGTTATAGCCTTACCTAAAACCAATCCACCTTGCGTTCGTTTTTCGAAAAGACCGCGATTTTCCGATAATTTACAGACGCGCGGGATCGGTTTTGAGGTTAGGCTAGTTTTATAAGAGCGAGCGAAGCGAGCGAGAAGCTACATCAATTCCCGCGCTATAGTTATATATCAAATGTTCTTTACTAACAATTCTCACCGATCGAAAGAAAGTTTCTGATTTGATAGAAGAATAACAGATATGTTTCGCTAGGTACGCGATTCGTGCTGATCGATGTATCTCGATGATGTTGTTGTTTTCGTTTTTGTTTTCGTTTTTGTTTTCGTTTTTGTTTTCGTTTTTCTTTTCGTTTTTGTTTTCGTTTTTGTTTTCGTTTTTGTTTTCGTTTTTGTTTTCGTTTTTGTTTTCGTTTTTGTTTTCGTTTTTGTTTTCGTTTTTGTTTTTGTTTTCGTTTTTGTTTTCGTTTTTGTTTTCGTTTTTGTTTTCGTTTTTGTTTTCGTTTTTGTTTTCGTTTTTGTTTTCGTTTTTGTTTTTGTTTTCGTTTTTGTTTTCGTTTTTGTTTTCGTTTTTGTTTTCGTTTTTGTTTTCGTTTTTGTTTTCGTTTTTGTTTTCGTTTTTGTTTTCGTTTTTGTTTTTGTTTTTGTTTTTGTTTTCGTTTTTGTTTTTGTTTTCCTTTTCGTTTTTGTTTGTGTTTTTGTTTTCGTTTTTGTTTTCGTTTTTGTTTTCGTTTTTGTTTTCGTTTTTGTTTTCGTTTTTGTTTTCGTTTTTGTTTTCGTTTTTGTTTTCGTGTTTGTTTTCGTTTTTGTTTTCGTTTTTGTTTTCGCTTTTGTTTTTGTTTTCGTTTTTGTTTTCGTTTTTGTTTTTGTTTTCCTTTTCGTTTTTGTTTGTGTTTTTGTTTTTGTCCTTGTTTCTGTCCTTGTCTTTGTCTTAATTGGTTTTTGTTTGTACGAGACTAAGTAGAGCGGCATAATGCTCTTCGATCGCACACGACCAAGTCCAGCGGCGTGTCGCTCCTAGGGCTGTTGCGAATACTTAAAAGTCCCTACGGTCAAAATCATTGGGTTGCGACTCACCTTTACGAGTTGCTCGCTCGCTGCGCTCGCTCGGAATGTTATAGCCTTACCTAAAACCAATCCACCTTGCGTTCGTTTTTCGAAAAGACCGCGATTTTCCGATAATTTACAGACGCGCGGGATCGGTTTTGAGGTTAGGCTAGTTTTATAAGAGCGAGCGAAGCGAGCGAGAAGCTACATCAATTCCCGCGCTATAGTTATATATCAAATGTTCTTTACTAACAATTCTCACCGATTGAAAGAAAGTTTCTGATTTGATAGAAGAATAACAGATATGTTTCGCTAGGTACGCGATTCGTGCTGATCGATGTATCTCGATGATGTTTTTGTTTTCGTTTTTGTTTTCTTTTTTGTTTTCGTTTTTGTTTTCGTTTTTGTTTTCGTTTTTGTTTTCGTTTTTGTTTTCGTTTTTGTTTTCCTTTTCGTTTTTGTTTGTGTTTTTGTTTTCGTTTTTGTTTTCGTTTTTGTTTTCGTTTTTGTTTTCGTGTTTGTTTTCGTTTTTGTTTTCGTTTTCGTTTTCGTTTTTGTTTTTGTTTTTGTTTTCGTTTTTGTTTTTGTTTTCGTTTTTGTTTTCGTTTTTGTTTTCGTTTTTGTTTTCGTTTTTGTTTTCGTTTTTGTTTTCGTTTTTGTTTTCGTTTTTGTTTTTGCTTTCGTTTTTGTTTTCGTTTTTGTTTTCGTTTTCGTTTTCGTTTTCGTTTTCGTTTTCGTTTTCGTTTTCGTTTTCGTTTTCGTTTTCGTTTTCGTTTTCGTTTTCGTTTTCGTTTTTGTTTTCGTTTTTGTTTTTGTTTTCGTTTTTGTTTTTGTTTTTGTTTTCGTTTTTGTTTTCGTTTTTGTTTTTGTTTTCCTTTTCGTTTTTGTTTGTGTTTTTGTTTTCGTTTTTGTTTTCGTTTTTGTTTTCGTTTTTGTTTTCGTTTTTGTTTTCGTTTTTGTTTTCGTTTTTGTTTTCGTTTTTGTTTTCGTTTTTGTTTTCGTTTTTGTTTTTGTTTTCCTTTTCGTTTTTGTTTGTGTTTTTGTTTTTGTCCTTGTTTCTGTCCTTGTCTTTGTCTTAATTGGTTTTTGTTTGTACGAGACTAAGTCCAGCGGCATAATGCTCTTCGATCGCACACGACCAAGTCCAGCGGCGTGTCGCTCCTAGGGCTGTTGCGAATACTTAAAAGTCCCTACGGTCAAAATCATTGGGTTGCGACTCACCTTTACGAGTTGCTCGCTCGCTGCGCTCGCTCGGAATGTTATAGCCTTACCTAAAACCAATCCACCTTGCGTTCGTTTTTCGAAAAGACCGCGATTTTCCGATAATTTACAGACGCGCGGGATCGGTTTTGAGGTTAGGCTAGTTTTATAAGAGCGAGCGAAGCGAGCGAGAAGCTACATCAATTCCCGCGCTATAGTTATATATCAAATGTTCTTTACTAACAATTCTCACCGATCGAAAGAAAGTTTCTGATTTGATAGAAGAATAACAGATATGTTTCGCTAGGTACGCGATTCGTGCTGATCGATGTATCTCGATGATGTTTTTGTTTTCGTTTTTGTTTTCGTTTTTGTTTTCGTTTTTGTTTTCGTTTTTGTTTTCGTTTTTGTTTTCGTTTTTGTTTTCGTTTTTGTTTTCGTTTTTGTTTTCGTTTTTGTTTTCGTTTTTGTTTTCGTTTTTGTTTTCGTTTTTGTTTTCGTTTTTGTTTTCGTTTTTGTTTTCGTTTTTGTTTTCGTTTTTGTTTTCGTGTTTGTTTTCGTTTTTGTTTTCGTTTTTGTTTTCGTTTTTGTTTTTGTTTTCGTTTTTGTTTTTGTTTTTGTCCTTGTTTCTGTCCTTGTCTTTGTCTTAATTGGTTTTTGTTTGTACGAGACTAAGTCCAGCGGCATAATGCTCTTCGATCGCACACGACCAAGTCCAGCGGCGTGTCGCTCCTAGGGCTGTTGCGAATACTTAAAAGTCCCTACGGTCAAAATCATTGGGTTGCGACTCACCTTTACGAGTTGCTCGCTCGCTGCGCTCGCTCGGAATGTTATAGCCTTACCTAAAACCAATCCACCTTGCGTTCGTTTTTCGAAAAGACCGCGATTTTCCGATAATTTACAGACGCGCGGGATCGGTTTTGAGGTTAGGCTAGTTTTATAAGAGCGAGCGAAGCGAGCGAGAAGCTACATCAATTCCCGCGCTATAGTTATATATCAAATGTTCTTTACTAACAATTCTCACCGATCGAAAGAAAGTTTCTGATTTGATAGAAGAATAACAGATATGTTTCGCTAGGTACGCGATTCGTGCTGATCGATGTATCTCGATGATGTTGTTGTTTTCGTTTTTGTTTTCGTTTTTGTTTTCGTTTTTGTTTTCGTTTTTCTTTTCGTGTTTGTTTTCGTTTTTGTTTTCGTTTTTGTTTTCTTTTTTGTTTTCGTTTTTGTTTTCGTTTTTGTTTTCTTTTTTGTTTTCGTTTTTGTTTTCGTTTTTGTTTTCGTTTTTGTTTTCGTTTTTGTTTTCGTTTTTGTTTTCGTTTTTGTTTTCGTTTTTGTTTTCGTTTTTCTTTTCGTGTTTGTTTTCGTTTTTGTTTTCGTTTTTGTTTTCGTTTTTGATTTCGTTTTTGTTTTCGTTTTTGTTTTCGTTTTTGTTTTCGTTTTTGTTTTCGTTTTTGTTTTCGTTTTTGTTTTCGTTTTTGTTTTCGTTTTTGTTTTTGTTTTTGTTTTCGTTTTTGTTTTCGTTTTTGTTTTTGTTTTCCTTTTCGTTTTTGTTTGTGTTTTTGTTTTCGTTTTTGTTTTCGTTTTTGTTTTCGTTTTTGTTTTCGTTTTTGATTTCGTTTTTGATTTCGTTTTTGTTTTCGTTTTTGTTTTCGTTTTTGTTTTCGTTTTTGTTTTCGTTTTTGTTTTCGTTTTTGTTTTCGTTTTTGTTTTTGTTTTCGTTTTTGTTTTCGTTTTTGTTTTTGTTTTCCTTTTCGTTTTTGTTTGTGTTTTTGTTTTCGTTTTTGTTTTCGTTTTTGTTTTCGTTTTTGTTTTCGTTTTTGTTTTCGTTTTTGTTTTCATTTTTGTTTTCGTTTTTGTTTTCGTGTTTGTTTTCGTTTTTGTTTTCGTTTTTGTTTTTGTTTTCGTTTTTGTTTTTGTTTTTGTCCTTGTTTCTGTCCTTGTCTTTGTCTTAATTGGTTTTTGTTTGTACGAGACTAAGTCCAGCGGCATAATGCTCTTCGATCGCACACGACCAAGTCCAGTGGCGTGTCGCTCCTAGGGCTGTTGCGAATACTTAAAAGTCCCTACGGTCAAAATCATTGGGTTGCGACTCACCTTTACGAGTTGCTCGCTCGCTGCGCTCGCTCGGAATGTTATAGCCTTACCTAAAACCAATCCACCTGGCGTTCGTTTTTCGAAAAGACCGCGATTTTCCGATAATTTACAGACGCGCGGGATCGGTTTTGAGGTTAGGCTAGTTTTATAAGAGCGAGCGAAGCGAGCGAGAAGCTACATCAATTCCCGCGCTATAGTTATATATCAAATGTTCTTTACTAACAATTCTCACCGATCGAAAGAAAGTTTCTGATTTGATAGAAGAATAACAGATATGTTTCGCTAGGTACGCGATTCGTGCTGATCGATGTATCTCGATGATGTTTTTGTTTTCGTTTTTGTTTTCGTTTTTGTTTTCGTTTTTGTTTTCGTTTTTGTTTTCGTTTTTGTTTTCGTTTTTGTTTTCGTTTTTGTTTTCGTTTTTGTTTTCGTTTTTGTTTTCGTTTTTGTTTTCGTTTTTGTTTTCGTTTTTGTTTTCGTTTTTGTTTTCGTTTTTGTTTTCGTTTTTGTTTTCGTTTTTGTTTTCGTTTTTGTTTTCGTGTTTGTTTTCGTTTTCGTTTTCGTTTTCGTTTTTGTTTTCTTTTTTGTTTTCGTTTTTGTTTTCGTTTTTGTTTTCGTTTTTGTTTTCGTTTTTGTTTTCGTTTTTGTTTTCGTTTTTGTTTTCGTTTTTGTTTTCGTTTTTGTTTTCGTTTTTGTTTTCGTTTTTGTTTTCGTTTTTGTTTTCGTTTTTGTTTTCGTTTTTGATTTCGTTTTTGTTTTCGTTTTTGTTTTCGTTTTTGTTTTCGTTTTTGTTTTCGTGTTTGTTTTCGTTTTTGTTTTCGTTTTTGTTTTCGTTTTTGTTTTTGTTTTCGTTTTTGTTTTTGTTTTTGTCCTTGTTTCTGTCCTTGTTTCTGTCCTTGTCTTTGTCTTAATTGGTTTTTGTTTGTACGAGACTAAGTCCAGCGGCATAATGCTCTTCGATCGCACACGACCAAGTCCAGCGGCGTGTCGCTCCTAGGGCTGTTGCGAATACTTAAAAGTCCCTACGGTCAAAATCATTGGGTTGCGACTCACCTTTACGAGTTGCTCGCTCGCTGCGCTCGCTCGGAATGTTATAGCCTTACCTAAAACCAATCCACCTTGCGTTCGTTTTTCGAAAAGACCGCGATTTTCCGGTAATTTACAGACGCGCGGGATCGGTTTTGAGGTTAGGCTAGTTTTATAAGAGCGAGCGAAGCGAGCGAGAAGCTACATCAATTCCCGCGCTATAGTTATATATCAAATGTTCTTTACTAACAATTCTCACCGATCGAAAGAAAGTTTCTGATTTGATAGAAGAATAACAGATATGTTTCGCTAGGTACGCGATTCGTGCTGATCGATGTATCTCGATGATGTTTTTGTTTTCGTTTTTGTTTTCGTTTTTGTTTTCGTTTTTGTTTTCGTTTTTGTTTTCGTTTTTGTTTTCGTTTTTGTTTTCGTTTTTGTTTTCGTTTTTGTTTTCGTTTTTGTTTTCGTTTTTGTTTTCGTTTTTGTTTTCGTTTTTGTTTTCGTTTTTGTTTTCGTTTTTGTTTTCGTTTTTGTTTTCGTTTTTGTTTTCGTTTTTGTTTTCGTGTTTGTTTTCGTTTTCGTTTTCGTTTTCGTTTTCGTTTTTGTTTTCTTTTTTGTTTTCGTTTTTGTTTTCGTTTTTGTTTTCGTTTTTGTTTTCGTTTTTGTTTTCGTTTTTGTTTTCGTTTTTGTTTTCGTTTTTGTTTTCGTTTTTGTTTTCGTTTTTGTTTTCGTTTTTGATTTCGTTTTTGTTTTCGTTTTTGTTTTCGTTTTTGTTTTCGTTTTTGTTTTCGTTTTTGTTTTCGTTTTTGTTTTCGTGTTTGTTTTCGTTTTTGTTTTCGTTTTTGTTTTCGTTTTTGTTTTTGTTTTCGTTTTTGTTTTTGTTTTTGTCCTTGTTTCTGTCCTTGTCTTTGTCTTAATTGGTTTTTGTTTGTACGAGACTAAGTCCAGCGGCATAATGCTCTTCGATCGCACACGACCAAGTCCAGCGGCGTGTCGCTCCTAGGGCTGTTGCGAATACTTAAAAGTCCCTACGGTCAAAATCATTGGGTTGCGGCTCACCTTTACGAGTTGCTCGCTCGCTGCGCTCGCTCGGAATGTTATAGCCTTACCTAAAACCAATCCACCTTGCGTTCGTTTTTCGAAAAGACCGCGATTTTCCGATAATTTACAGACGCGCGGGATCGGTTTTGAGGTTAGGCTAGTTTTATAAGAGCGAGCGAAGCGAGCGAGAATCTACATCAATTCCCGCGCTATAGTTATATATCAAATGTTCTTTACTAACAATTCTCACCGATCGAAAGAAAGTTTCTGATTTGATAGAAGAATAACAGATATGTTTCGCTAGGTACGCGATTCGTGCTGATCGATGTATCTCGATGATGTTGTTGTTTTCGTTTTTTTTTTCGTTTTTGTTTTCGTTTTTGTGTTCGTTTTTCTTTTCGTGTTTGTTTTCGTTTTTGTTTTCGTTTTTGTTTTCTTTTTTGTTTTCGTTTTTGTTTTCGTTTTTGTTTTCTTTTTTGTTTTCGTTTTTGTTTTCGTTTTTGTTTTCGTTTTTGTTTTCGTTTTTGTTTTCGTTTTTGTTTTCGTTTTTGTTTTCGTTTTTGTTTTCGTTTTTGTTTTCGTTTTTGTTTTCGTTTTTGTTTTCGTGTTTGTTTTCGTTTTTGTTTTCGTTTTCGTTTTCGTTTTTGTTTTCTTTTTTGTTTTCGTTTTTGTTTTCGTTTTTGTTTTCGTTTTTGTTTTCGTTTTTGTTTTCGTTTTTGTTTTCGTTTTTGTTTTCGTTTTTGTTTTCGTTTTTGTTTTCGTTTTTGTTTTCGTTTTTGTTTTCGTTTTTGTTTTCGTTTTTGTTTTCGTTTTTGTTTTCGTTTTTGTTTTCGTTTTTGTTTTCGTGTTTGTTTTCGTTTTTGTTTTCGTTTTTGTTTTCGTTTTTGTTTTTGTTTTCGTTTGTGTTTTTGTTTTTGTCCTTGTTTCTGTCCTTGTCTTTGTCTTAATTGGTTTTTGTTTGTACGAGACTAAGTCCAGCGGCATAATGCTCTTCGATCGCACACGACCAAGTCCAGCGGCGTGTCGCTCCTAGGGCTGTTGCGAATACTTAAAAGTCCCTACGGTCAAAATCATTGGGTTGCGACTCACCTTTACGAGTTGCTCGCTCGCTGCGCTCGCTCGGAATGTTATAGCCTTACCTAAAACCAATCCACCTTGCGTTCGTTTTTCGAAAAGACCGCGATTTTCCGATAATTTACAGACGCGCGGGATCGGTTTTGAGGTTAGGCTAGTTTTATAAGAGCGAGCGAAGCGAGCGAGAAGCTACATCAATTCCCGCGCTATAGTTATATATCAAATGTTCTTTACTAACAATTCTCACCGATCGAAAGAAAGTTTCTGATTTGATAGAAGAATAACAGATATGTTTCGCTAGGTACGCGATTCGTGCTGATCGATGTATCTCGATGATGTTTTTGTTTTCGTTTTTGTTTTCGTTTTTGTTTTCGTTTTTGTTTTCGTTTTTCTTTTCGTGTTTGTTTTCGTTTTTGTTTTCGTTTTTGTTTTCTTTTTTGTTTTCTTTTTTGTTTTCGTTTTTGTTTTCGTTTTTGTTTTTGTTTTCGTTTTTGTTTTTGTTTTTGTCCTTGTTTCTGTCCTTGTTTCTGTCCTTGTCTTTGTCTTAATTGGTTTTTGTTTGTACGAGACTAAGTCCAGCGGCATAATGCTCTTCGATCGCACACGACCAAGTCCAGCGGCGTGTCGCTCCTAGGGCTGTTGCGAATACTTAAAAGTCCCTACGGTCAAAATCATTGGGTTGCGACTCACCTTTACGAGTTGCTCGCTCGCTGCGCTCGCTCGGAATGTTATAGCCTTACCTAAAACCAATCCACCTTGCGTTCGTTTTTCGAAAAGACCGCGATTTTCCGATAATTTACAGACGCGCGGGATCGGTTTTGAGGTTAGGCTAGTTTTATAAGAGCGAGCGAAGCGAGCGAGAAGCTACATCAATTCCCGCGCTATAGTTATATATCAAATGTTCTTTACTAACAATTCTCACCGATCGAAAGAAAGTTTCTGATTTGATAGAAGAATAACAGATATGTTTCGCTAGGTACGCGATTCGTGCTGATCGATGTATCTCGATGATGTTTTTGTTTTCGTTTTTGTTTTCGTTTTTGTTTTCGTTTTTGTTTTCGTTTTTGTTTTCGTTTTTGTTTTCGTTTTTGTTTTCGTTTTTGTTTTCGTTTTTGTTTTCGTTTTTGTTTTCGTTTTTGTTTTCGTTTTTGTTTTCGTTTTTGTTTTCGTTTTTGTTTTCGTTTTTGTTTTCGTTTTTGTTTTCGTTTTTGTTTTTGTTTTCGTTTTTGTTTTCGTTTTTGTTTTCGTTTTTGTTTTCGTTTTTGTTTTCGTTTTTGTTTTCGTTTTTGTTTTTGTTTTCGTTTTTGTTTTCGTTTTTGTTTTCGTTTTTGTTTTCGTTTTTGTTTTCGTTTTTGTTTTCGTTTTTGTTTTTGTTTTCGTTTTTGTTTTCGTTTTTGTTTTTGTTTTCCTTTTCGTTTTTGTTTGTGTTTTTGTTTTCGTTTTTGTTTTCGTTTTTGTTTTCGTTTTTGTTTTCGTTTTTGTTTTCGTTTTTGTTTTCGTTTTTGTTTTCGTTTTTGTTTTCGTTTTTGTTTTCGTTTTTGTTTTCGTTTTTGTTTTCGTTTTTGTTTTCGTTTTTGTTTTCGTTTTTGTTTTCGTTTTTGTTTTCGTTTTTGTTTTCGTTTTTGTTTTCGTTTTTGTTTTCGTGTTTGTTTTCGTTTTTGTTTTCGTTTTTGTTTTCGTTTTTGTTTTTGTTTTCGTTTGTGTTTTTGTTTTTGTCCTTGTTTCTGTCCTTGTCTTTGTCTTAATTGGTTTTTGTTTGTACGAGACTAAGTCCAGCGGCATAATGCTCTTCGATCGCACACGACCAAGTCCAGCGGCGTGTCGCTCCTAGGGCTGTTGCGAATACTTAAAAGTCCCTACGGTCAAAATCATTGGGTTGCGACTCACCTTTACGAGTTGCTCGCTCGCTGCGCTCGCTCGGAATGTTATAGCCTTACCTAAAACCAATCCACCTTGCGTTCGTTTTTCGAAAAGACCGCGATTTTCCGATAATTTACAGACGCGCGGGATCGGTTTTGAGGTTAGGCTAGTTTTATAAGAGCGAGCGAAGCGAGCGAGAAGCTACATCAATTCCCGCGCTATAGTTATATATCAAATGTTCTTTACTAACAATTCTCACCGATCGAAAGAAAGTTTCTGATTTGATAGAAGAATAACAGATATGTTTCGCTAGGTACGCGATTCGTGCTGATCGATGTATCTCGATGATGTTTTTGTTTTCGTTTTTGTTTTCGTTTTTGTTTTCGTTTTTGTTTTCGTTTTTCTTTTCGTGTTTGTTTTCGTTTTTGTTTTCGTTTTTGTTTTCTTTTTTGTTTTCTTTTTTGTTTTCGTTTTTGTTTTCGTTTTTGTTTTTGTTTTCGTTTTTGTTTTTGTTTTTGTCCTTGTTTCTGTCCTTGTTTCTGTCCTTGTCTTTGTCTTAATTGGTTTTTGTTTGTACGAGACTAAGTCCAGCGGCATAATGCTCTTCGATCGCACACGACCAAGTCCAGCGGCGTGTCGCTCCTAGGGCTGTTGCGAATACTTAAAAGTCCCTACGGTCAAAATCATTGGGTTGCGACTCACCTTTACGAGTTGCTCGCTCGCTGCGCTCGCTCGGAATGTTATAGCCTTACCTAAAACCAATCCACCTTGCGTTCGTTTTTCGAAAAGACCGCGATTTTCCGATAATTTACAGACGCGCGGGATCGGTTTTGAGGTTAGGCTAGTTTTATAAGAGCGAGCGAAGCGAGCGAGAAGCTACATCAATTCCCGCGCTATAGTTATATATCAAATGTTCTTTACTAACAATTCTCACCGATCGAAAGAAAGTTTCTGATTTGATAGAAGAATAACAGATATGTTTCGCTAGGTACGCGATTCGTGCTGATCGATGTATCTCGATGATGTTTTTGTTTTCGTTTTTGTTTTCGTTTTTGTTTTCGTTTTTGTTTTCGTTTTTGTTTTCGTTTTTGTTTTCGTTTTTGTTTTCGTTTTTGTTTTCGTTTTTGTTTTCGTTTTTGTTTTCGTTTTTGTTTTCGTTTTTGTTTTCGTTTTTGTTTTCGTTTTTGTTTTCGTTTTTGTTTTCGTTTTTGTTTTCGTTTTTGTTTTCGTTTTTGTTTTCGTGTTTGTTTTCGTTTTTGTTTTCGTTTTCGTTTTCGTTTTTGTTTTCTTTTTTGTTTTCGTTTTTGTTTTCGTTTTTGTTTTCGTTTTTGTTTTCGTTTTTGTTTTTGTTTTCGTTTTTGTTTTCGTTTTTGTTTTCGTTTTTGTTTTCGTTTTTGTTTTCGTTTTTGTTTTTGTTTTCGTTTTTGTTTTCGTTTTTGTTTTCGTTTTTGTTTTCGTTTTTGTTTTCGTTTTTGTTTTCGTTTTTGTTTTTGTTTTCGTTTTTGTTTTCGTTTTTGTTTTTGTTTTCCTTTTCGTTTTTGTTTGTGTTTTTGTTTTCGTTTTTGTTTTCGTTTTTGTTTTCGTTTTTGTTTTCGTTTTTGTTTTCGTTTTTGTTTTCGTTTTTGTTTTCGTGTTTGTTTTCGTTTTTGTTTTCGTGTTTGTTTTCGTTTTTGTTTTTGTTTTCGTTTTTGTTTTCGTTTTTGTTTTTGTTTTCCTTTTCGTTTTTGTTTGTGTTTTTGTTTTTGTCCTTGTTTCTGTCCTTGTCTTTGTCTTAATTGGTTTTTGTTTGTACGAGACTAAGTCCAGCGGCATAATGCTCTTCGATCGCACACGACCAAGTCCAGCGGCGTGTCGCTCCTAGGGCTGTTGCGAATACTTAAAAGTCCCTACGGTCAAAATCATTGGGTTGCGACTCACCTTTACGAGTTGCTCGCTCGCTGCGCTCGCTCGGAATGTTATAGCCTTACCTAAAACCAATCCACCTTGCGTTCGTTTTTCGAAAAGACCGCGATTTTCCGATAATTTACAGACGCGCGGGATCGGTTTTGAGGTTAGGCTAGTTTTATAAGAGCGAGCGAAGCGAGCGAGAAGCTACATCAATTCCCGCGCTATAGTTATATATCAAATGTTCTTTACTAACAATTCTCACCGATCGAAAGAAAGTTTCTGATTTGATAGAAGAATAACAGATATGTTTCGCTAGGTACGCGATTCGTGCTGATCGATGTATCTCGATGATGTTGTTGTTTTCGTTTTTGTTTTCGTTTTTGTTTTCGTTTTTGTTTTCGTTTTTCTTTTCGTGTTTGTTTTCGTTTTTGTTTTCGTTTTTGTTTTCGTTTTTGTTTTCGTTTTTGTTTTCGTTTTTGTTTTCGTTTTTGTTTTCGTTTTTCTTTTCGTGTTTGTTTTCGTTTTTGTTTTCGTTTTTGTTTTCGTTTTTGTTTTCGTTTTTGTTTTCGTTTTTGTTTTCGTTTTTGTTTTTGTTTTCGTTTTTGTTTTCGTTTTTGTTTTCGTTTTTGTTTTCGTTTTTGTTTTCGTTTTTGTTTTCGTTTTTGTTTTCGTGTTTGTTTTCGTTTTTGTTTTCGTTTTTGTTTTCGTTTTTGTTTTTGTTTTCGTTTTTGTTTTTGTTTTTGTCCTTGTTTCTGTCCTTGTCTTTGTCTTAATTGGTTTTTGTTTGTACGAGACTAAGTCCAGCGGCATAATGCTCTTCGATCGCACACGACCAAGTCCAGCGGCGTGTCGCTCCTAGGGCTGTTGCGAATACTTAAAAGTCCCTACGGTCAAAATCATTGGGTTGCGACTCACCTTTACGAGTTGCTCGCTCGCTGCGCTCGCTCGGAATGTTATAGCCTTACCTAAAACCAATCCACCTTGCGTTCGTTTTTCGAAAAGACCGCGATTTTCCGATAATTTACAGACGCGCGGGATCGGTTTTGAGGTTAGGCTAGTTTTATAAGAGCGAGCGAAGCGAGCGAGAAGCTACATCAATTCCCGCGCTATAGTTATATATCAAATGTTCTTTACTAACAATTCTCACCGATCGAAAGAAAGTTTCTGATTTGATAGAAGAATAACAGATATGTTTCGCTAGGTACGCGATTCGTGCTGATCGATGTATCTCGATGATGTTTTTGTTTTCGTTTTTGTTTTCGTTTTTGTTTTCGTTTTTGTTTTCGTGTTTGTTTTCGTTTTTGTTTTCGTTTTTGTTTTCGTTTTTGTTTTCGTTTTTGTTTTCGTTTTTGTTTTCGTTTTTGTTTTCGTTTTTGTTTTCGTTTTTGTTTTCGTTTTTGTTTTCGTTTTTGTTTTCGTTTTTGTTTTCGTTTTTGTTTTTGTTTTCGTTTTTGTTTTCGTTTTTGTTTTCGTTTTTGTTTTCGTTTTTGTTTTCGTTTTTGTTTTTGTTTTTGTTTTCGTTTTTGTTTTTGTTTTCGTTTTTGTTTTCGTTTTTGTTTTCGTGTTTGTTTTCGTTTTTGTTTTCGTTTTTGTTTTCGTTTTTGTTTTTGTTTTCGTTTTTGTTTTCGTTTTTGTTTTCGTTTTTGTTTTCGTTTTTGTTTTCTTTTTTGTTTTCGTTTTTGTTTTCTTTTTTGTTTTCGTTTTTGTTTTCGTTTTTGTTTTCGTTTTTGTTTTCGTTTTTGTTTTCTTTTTTGTTTTCGTTTTTGTTTTCGTTTTTGTTTTCGTTTTTGTTTTCGTGTTTGTTTTCGTTTTTGTTTTCGTTTTCGTTTTCGTTTTTGTTTTCTTTTTTGTTTTCGTTTTTGTTTTCGTTTTTGTTTTCGTTTTTGTTTTCGTTTTTGTTTTCGTTTTTGTTTTCGTTTTTGTTTTCGTTTTTGTTTTCGTTTTTGTTTTCGTTTTTGATTTCGTTTTTGTTTTCGTTTTTGTTTTCGTTTTTGTTTTCGTTTTTGTTTTCGTTTTTGTTTTCGTTTTTGTTTTCGTTTTTGTTTTCGTGTTTGTTTTCGTTTTTGTTTTCGTTTTTGTTTTCGTTTTTGTTTTCGTTTTTGTTTTTGTTTTCGTTTTTGTTTTTGTTTTTGTCCTTGTTTCTGTCCTTGTCTTTGTCTTAATTGGTTTTTGTTTGTACGAGACTAAGTCCAGCGGCATAATGCTCTTCGATCGCACACGACCAAGTCCAGCGGCGTGTCGCTCCTAGGGCTGTTGCGAATACTTAAAAGTCCCTACGGTCAAAATCATTGGGTTGCGACTCACCTTTACGAGTTGCTCGCTCGCTGCGCTCGCTCGGAATGTTATAGCCTTACCTAAAACCAATCCACCTTGCGTTCGTTTTTCGAAAAGACCGCGATTTTCCGATAATTTACAGACGCGCGGGATCGGTTTTGAGGTTAGGCTAGTTTTATAAGAGCGAGCGAAGCGAGCGAGAAGCTACATCAATTCCCGCGCTATAGTTATATATCAAATGTTCTTTACTAACAATTCTCACCGATCGAAAGAAAGTTTCTGATTTGATAGAAGAATAACAGACATGTTTCGCTAGGTACGCGATTCGTGCTGATCGATGTATCTCGATGATGTTTTTGTTTTCGTTTTTGTTTTCGTTTTTGTTTTTGTTTTCGTTTTTGTTTTCGTTTTTGTTTTCGTTTTTGTTTTCGTTTTTGTTTTCTTTTTTGTTTTCGTTTTTGTTTTCGTTTTTGTTTTCGTTTTTGTTTTCGTTTTTGTTTTCGTGTTTGTTTTCGTTTTTGTTTTCGTTTTTGTTTTCGTTTTTGTTTTTGTTTTCGTTTTTGTTTTTGTTTTTGTCCTTGTTTCTGTCCTTGTCTTTGTCTTAATTGGTTTTTGTTTGTACGAGACTAAGTCCAGCGGCATAATGCTCTTCGATCGCACACGACCAAGTCCAGCGGCGTGTCGCTCCTAGGGCTGTTGCGAATACTTAAAAGTCCCTACGGTCAAAATCATTGGGTTGCGACTCACCTTTACGAGTTGCTCGCTCGCTGCGCTCGCTCGGAATGTTATAGCCTTACCTAAAACCAATCCACCTTGCGTTCGTTTTTCGAAAAGACCGCGATTTTCCGATAATTTACAGACGCGCGGGATCGGTTTTGAGGTTAGGCTAGTTTTATAAGAGCGAGCGAAGCGAGCGAGAAGCTACATCAATTCCCGCGCTATAGTTATATATCAAATGTTCTTTACTAACAATTCTCACCGATCGAAAGAAAGTTTCTGATTTGATAGAAGAATAACAGATATGTTTCGCTAGGTACGCGATTCGTGCTGATCGATGTATCTCGATGATGTTTTTGTTTTCGTTTTTGTTTTCGTTTTTGTTTTCGTTTTTGTTTTCGTTTTTCTTTTCGAGTTTGTTTTCGTTTTTGTTTTCGTTTTTGTTTTCTTTTTTGTTTTCGTTTTTGTTTTCGTTTTTGTTTTCTTTTTTGTTTTCGTTTTTGTTTTCGTTTTTGTTTTTGTTTGTGTTTTTGTTTTCGTTTTTGTTTTCGTTTTTGTTTTCGTTTTTGTTTTCGTTTTTGTTTTCGTTTTTGTTTTCGTGTTTGTTTTCGTTTTTGTTTTCGTTTTCGTTTTCGTTTTTGTTTTCTTTTTTGTTTTCGTTTTTGTTTTCGTTTTTGTTTTCGTTTTTGTTTTCGTTTTTGTTTTCGTTTTTGTTTTCGTGTTTGTTTTCGTTTTTGTTTTCGTTTTTGTTTTCGTTTTTGTTTTTGTTTTCGTTTTTGTTTTCGTTTTTGTTTTCGTTTTTGTTTTCGTTTTTGTTTTCTTTTTTGTTTTCGTTTTTGTTTTCTTTTTTGTTTTCGTTTTTGTTTTCGTTTTTGTTTTCGTTTTTGTTTTCGTTTTTGTTTTCGTGTTTGTTTTCGTTTTTGTTTTCGTTTTCGTTTTCGTTTTTGTTTTCTTTTTTGTTTTCGTTTTTGTTTTCGTTTTTGTTTTCGTTTTTGTTTTCGTTTTTGTTTTTGTTTTCTTTTTTGTTTTCGTTTTTGTTTTCGTTTTTGTTTTCTTTTTTGTTTTCGTTTTTGTTTTCGTTTTTGTTTTCGTTTTTGTTTTCGTTTTTGTTTTCGTTTTTGTTTTCGTTTTTGTTTTCGTTTTTGTTTTCGTTTTTGTTTTCGTTTTTGTTTTCGTGTTTGTTTTCGTGTTTGTTTTCGTTTTTGTTTTCGTTTTTGTTTTCGTTTTTGTTTTTGTTTTCGTTTTTGTTTTTGTTTTCGTTTTTGTTTTCGTTTTCGTTTTCGTTTTCGTTTTCGTTTTTGTTTTCGTTTATGTTTTCGTTTTTGTTTTCGTTTTTGTTTTCGTTTTTGATTTCGTTTTTGTTTTCGTTTTTGTTTTCGTTTTTGTTTTCGTTTTTGTTTTCGTTTTTGTTTTCGTTTTTGTTTTCGTTTTTGTTTTCGTGTTTGTTTTCCTTTTTTGTTTTCGTTTTTGTTTTCGTTTTTGTTTTTGTTTTCGTTTTTGTTTTTGTTTTTGTCCTTGTTTCTGTCCTTGTCTTTGTCTTAATTGGTTTTTGTTTGTACGAGACTAAGTCCAGCGGCATAATGCTCTTCGATCGCACACGACCAAGTCCAGCGGCGTGTCGCTCCTAGGGCTGTTGCGAATACTTAAAAGTCCCTACGGTCAAAATCATTGGGTTGCGACTCACCTTTACGAGTTGCTCGCTCGCTGCGCTCGCTCGGAATGTTATAGCCTTACCTAAAACCAATCCACCTTGCGTTCGTTTTTCGAAAAGACCGCGATTTTCCGATAATTTACAGACGCGCGGGATCGGTTTTGAGGTTAGGCTAGTTTTATAAGAGCGAGCGAAGCGAGCGAGAAGCTACATCAATTCCCGCGCTATAGTTATATATCAAATGTTCTTTACTAACAATTCTCACCGATCGAAAGAAAGTTTCTGATTTGATAGAAGAATAACAGATATGTTTCGCTAGGTACGCGATTCGTGCTGATCGATGTATCTCGATGATGTTTTTGTTTTCGTTTTTGTTTTCGTTTTTGTTTTCGTTTTTGTTTTCGTTTTTGTTTTCGTTTTTGTTTTCGTTTTTGTTTTCGTTTTTGTTTTCGTTTTTGTTTTCGTTTTTGTTTTTGTTTTCGTTTTTGTTTTCGTTTTTGTTTTTGTTTTCGTTTTTGTTTTCGTTTTTGTTTTTGTTTTCGTTTTTGTTTTCGTTTTTGTTTTCGTTTTTGTTTTCGTTTTTGTTTTCTTTTTTGTTTTCGTTTTTGTTTTCTTTTTTGTTTTCGTTTTTGTTTTCGTTTTTGTTTTCGTTTTTGTTTTCGTTTTTGTTTTCGTTTTTGTTTTCGTGTTTGTTTTCGTTTTTGTTTTCGTTTTTGTTTTCGTTTTTGTTTTTGTTTTCGTTTTTGTTTTCGTTTTTGTTTTCGTTTTTGTTTTCGTTTTTGTTTTCTTTTTTGTTTTCGTTTTTGTTTTCTTTTTTGTTTTCGTTTTTGTTTTCGTTTTTGTTTTCGTTTTTGTTTTCGTTTTTGTTTTCGTGTTTGTTTTCGTTTTTGTTTTCGTTTTCGTTTTCGTTTTTGTTTTCTTTTTTGTTTTCGTTTTTGTTTTCGTTTTTGTTTTCGTTTTTGTTTTCGTTTTTGTTTTCGTTTTTGTTTTCGTTTTTGTTTTCGTTTTTGTTTTCGTTTTTGTTTTCGTTTTTGATTTCGTTTTTGTTTTCGTTTTTGTTTTCGTTTTTGTTTTCGTTTTTGTTTTCGTTTTTGTTTTCGTTTTTGTTTTCGTTTTTGTTTTCGTTTTTGTTTTCGTGTTTGTTTTCGTTTTTGTTTTCGTTTTTGTTTTCGTTTTTGTTTTTGTTTTCGTTTTTGTTTTTGTTTTTGTCCTTGTTTCTGTCCTTGTTTCTGTCCTTGTCTTTGTCTTAATTGGTTTTTGTTTGTACGAGACTAAGTCCAGCGGCATAATGCTCTTCGATCGCACACGACCAAGTCCAGCGGCGTGTCGCTCCTAGGGCTGTTGCGAATACTTAAAAGTACCTACGGTCAAAATCATTGGGTTGCGACTCACCTTTACGAGTTGCTCGCTCGCTGCGCTCGCTCGGAATGTTATAGCCTTACCTAAAACCAATCCACCTTGCGTTCGTTTTTCGAAAAGACCGCGATTTTCCGATAATTTACAGACGCGCGGGATCGGTTTTGAGGTTAGGCTAGTTTTATAAGAGCGAGCGAAGCGAGCGAGAAGCTACATCTATTCCCGCGCTATAGTTATATATCAAATGTTCTTTACTAACAACTCTCACCGATCGAAAGAAAGTTTCTGATTTGATAGAAGAATAACAGATATGTTTCGCTAGGTACGCGATTCGTGCTGATCGATGTATCTCGATGATGTTTTTGTTTTCGTTTTTGTTTTCGTTTTTGTTTTCGTTTTTGTTTTCGTTTTTGTTTTCGTTTTTGTTTTCGTTTTTGTTTTTGTTTTCGTTTTTGTTTTCGTTTTTGTTTTTGTTTTCCTTTTCGTTTTTGTTTGTGTTTTTGTTTTCGTTTTTGTTTTCGTTTTTGTTTTCGTTTTTGTTTTCGTTTTTGTTTTCGTTTTTGTTTTCGTTTTTGTTTTCGTTTTTGTTTTCGTGTTTGTTTTCGTTTTTGTTTTCGTTTTTGTTTTCGTTTTTGTTTTTGTTTTCTTTTTTGTTTTCGTTTTTGTTTTCGTTTTTGTTTTCTTTTTTGTTTTCGTTTTTGTTTTCGTTTTTGTTTTCGTTTTTGTTTTCGTTTTTGTTTTCGTTTTTGTTTTCGTTTTTGTTTTCGTTTTTGTTTTCGTTTTTGTTTTCGTGTTTGTTTTCGTTTTTGTTTTCGTTTTTGTTTTCGTTTTTGTTTTTGTTTTCGTTTTTGTTTTTGTTTTCGTTTTTGTTTTCGTTTTTGTTTTCGTTTTTGTTTTCGTTTTTGTTTTTGTTTTCGTTTATGTTTTCGTTTTTGTTTTTGTTTTCCTTTTCGTTTTTGTTTGTGTTTTTGTTTTCGTTTTTGTTTTCGTTTTTGTTTTCGTGTTTGTTTTCGTTTTTGTTTTCGTTTTTGTTTTCTTTTTTGTTTTCGTTTTTGTTTTCGTTTTTGTTTTCTTTTTTGTTTTCGTTTTTGTTTTCGTTTTTGTTTTCGTTTTTGTTTTCGTTTTACTTTTCGTTTTTGTTTGTGTTTTTGTTTTCGTTTTTGTTTTCGTTTTCCTTTTCGTTTTTGTTTGTGTTTTTGTTTTCGTTTTTGTTTTCGTTTTTGTTTTCGTTTTTGTTTTCGTTTTTGTTTTCGTGTTTGTTTTCGTTTTTGTTTTCGTTTTCGTTTTCGTTTTTGTTTTCTTTTTTGTTTTCGTTTTTGTTTTCGTTTTTGTTTTCGTTTTTGTTTTCGTTTTTGTTTTCGTTTTTGTTTTCGTTTTTGTTTTCGTTTTTGTTTTCGTTTTTGATTTCGTTTTTGTTTTCGTTTTTGTTTTCGTTTTTGTTTTCGTTTTTGTTTTCGTTTTTGTTTTCGTTTTTGTTTTTGTTTTCGTTTTTGTTTTCGTTTTTGTTTTCGTTTTTGTTTTCGTTTTTGTTTTCGTTTTTGTTTTTGTTTTCGTTTTTGTTTTCGTTTTTGTTTTCGTTTTTGTTTTCGTTTTTGTTTTCGTTTTTGTTTTCGTTTTTGTTTTTGTTTTTGTTTTTGTCCTTGTTTCTGTCCTTGTCTTTGTCTTAATTGGTTTTTGTTTGTACGAGACTAAGTCCAGCGGCATAATGCTCTTCGATCGCACACGACCAAGTCCAGCGGCGTGTCGCTCCTAGGGCTGTTGCGAATACTTAAAAGTCCCTACGGTCAAAATCATTGGGTTGCGACTCACCTTTACGAGTTGCTCGCTCGCTGCGCTCGCTCGGAATGTTATAGCCTTACCTAAAACCAATCCACCTTGCGTTCGTTTTTCGAAAAGACCGCGATTTTCCGATAATTTACAGACGCGCGGGATCGGTTTTGAGGTTAGGCTAGTTTTATAAGAGCGAGCGAAGCGAGCGAGAAGCTACATCAATTCCCGCGCTATAGTTATATATCAAATGTTCTTTACTAACAACTCTCACCGATCGAAAGAAAGTTTCTGATTTGATAGAAGAATAACAGATATGTTTCGCTAGGTACGCGATTCGTGCTGATCGATGTATCTCGATGATGTTTTTGTTTTCGTTTTTGTTTTCGTTTTTGTTTTCGTTTTTGTTTTCGTTTTTGTTTTCGTTTTTGTTTTCGTTTTTGTTTTTGTTTTCGTTTTTGTTTTCGTTTTTGTTTTTGTTTTCCTTTTCGTTTTTGTTTGTGTTTTTGTTTTCGTTTTTGTTTTCGTTTTTGTTTTCGTTTTTGTTTTCGTTTTTGTTTTCGTTTTTGTTTTCGTTTTTGTTTTCGTGTTTGTTTTCGTTTTTGTTTTCGTTTTTGTTTTCGTTTTTGTTTTTGTTTTCTTTTTTGTTTTCGTTTTTGTTTTCGTTTTTGTTTTCTTTTTTGTTTTCGTTTTTGTTTTCGTTTTTGTTTTCGTTTTTGTTTTCGTTTTTGTTTTCGTTTTTGTTTTCGTTTTTGTTTTCGTTTTTGTTTTCGTTTTTGTTTTCGTGTTTGTTTTCGTTTTTGTTTTCGTTTTTGTTTTCGTTTTTGTTTTTGTTTTCGCTTTTGTTTTTGTTTTCGTTTTTGTTTTCGTTTTTGTTTTCGTTTTTGTTTTCGTTTTTGTTTTTGTTTTCGTTTATGTTTTCGTTTTTGTTTTTGTTTTCCTTTTCGTTTTTGTTTGTGTTTTTGTTTTCGTTTTTGTTTTCGTTTTTGTTTTCGTGTTTGTTTTCGTTTTTGTTTTCGTTTTTGTTTTCTTTTTTGTTTTCGTTTTTGTTTTCGTTTTTGTTTTCTTTTTTGTTTTCGTTTTTGTTTTCGTTTTTGTTTTCGTTTTTGTTTTCGTTTTCCTTTTCGTTTTTGTTTGTGTTTTTGTTTTCGTTTTTGTTTTCGTTTTCCTTTTCGTTTTTGTTTGTGTTTTTGTTTTCGTTTTTGTTTTCGTTTTTGTTTTCGTTTTTGTTTTCGTTTTTGTTTTCGTGTTTGTTTTCGTTTTTGTTTTCGTTTTCGTTTTCGTTTTTGTTTTCTTTTTTGTTTTCGTTTTTGTTTTCGTTTTTGTTTTCGTTTTTGTTTTCGTTTTTGTTTTCGTTTTTGTTTTCGTTTTTGTTTTCGTTTTTGTTTTCGTTTTTGATTTCGTTTTTGTTTTCGTTTTTGTTTTCGTTTTTGTTTTCGTTTTTGTTTTCGTTTTTGTTTTCGTTTTTGTTTTCGTTTTTGTTTTTGTTTTCGTTTTTGTTTTCGTTTTTGTTTTCGTTTTTGTTTTCGTTTTTGTTTTCGTTTTTGTTTTTGTTTTCGTTTTTGTTTTCGTTTTTGTTTTCGTTTTTGTTTTCGTTTTTGTTTTCGTTTTTGTTTTTGTTTTTGTTTTTGTCCTTGTTTCTGTCCTTGTCTTTGTCTTAATTGGTTTTTGTTTGTACGAGACTAAGTCCAGCGGCATAATGCTCTTCGATCGCACACGACCAAGTCCAGCGGCGTGTCGCTCCTAGGGCTGTTGCGAATACTTAAAAGTCCCTACGGTCAAAATCATTGGGTTGCGACTCACCTTTACGAGTTGCTCGCTCGCTGCGCTCGCTCGGAATGTTATAGCCTTACCTAAAACCAATCCACCTTGCGTTCGTTTTTCGAAAAGACCGCGATTTTCCGATAATTTACAGACGCGCGGGATCGGTTTTGAGGTTAGGCTAGTTTTATAAGAGCGAGCGAAGCGAGCGAGAAGCTACATCAATTCCCGCGCTATAGTTATATATCAAATGTTCTTTACTAACAATTCTCACCGATCGAAAGAAAGTTTCTGATTTGATAGAAAAATAACAGATATGTTTCGCTAGGTACGCGATTCGTGCTGATCGATGTATCTCGATGATGTTTTTGTTTTCGTTTTTGTTTTCGTTTTTGTTTTCGTTTTTGTTTTCGTTTTTGTTTTCGTTTTTGTTTTCGTTTTTGTTTTCGTTTTTGTTTTCGTTTTTGTTTTCGTTTTTGTTTTCGTTTTTGTTTTCGTTTTTGTTTTCGTTTTTGTTTTTGTTTTCGTTTTTGTTTTCGTTTTTGTTTTCGTTTTTGTTTTCGTTTTTGTTTTCGTTTTTGTTTTCGTTTTTGTTTTCGTTTTTGTTTATGTTTTCGTTTTTGTTTTTGTTTTCCTTTTCGTTTTTGTTTGTGTTTTTGTTTTCGTTTTTGTTTTCGTTTTTGTTTTCGTGTTTGTTTTCGTTTTTGTTTTCGTTTTTGTTTTCTTTTTTGTTTTCGTTTTTGTTTTCGTTTTTGTTTTCTTTTTTGTTTTCGTTTTCCTTTTCGTTTTTGTTTGTGTTTTTGTTTTCGTTTCTGTTTTCGTTTTTGTTTTCGTTTTTGTTTTCGTTTTTGTTTTCGTGTTTGTTTTCGTTTTTGTTTTCGTTTTCGTTTTCGTTTTTGTTTTCTTTTTTGTTTTCGTTTTTGTTTTCGTTTTTGTTTTCGTTTTTGTTTTCGTTTTTGTTTTCGTTTTTGTTTTCGTTTTTGTTTTCGTTTTTGTTTTCGTTTTTGATTTCGTTTTTGTTTTCGTTTTTGTTTTCGTTTTTGTTTTCGTTTTTGTTTTCGTTTTTGTTTTCGTTTTTGTTTTTGTTTTTGTTTTCGTTTTTGTTTTCGTTTTTGTTTTCGTTTTTGTTTTCGTTTTTGTTTTCGTTTTCGTTTTTGTTTTCGTTTTTGTTTTCGTTTTTGTTTTCGTTTTTGTTTTCGTTTTTGTTTTTGTTTTTGTTTTTGTCCTTGTTTCTGTCCTTGTCTTTGTCTTAATTGGTTTTTGTTTGTACGAGACTAAGTCCAGCGGCATAATGCTCTTCGATCGCACACGACCAAGTCCAGCGGCGTGTCGCTCCTAGGGCTGTTGCGAATACTTAAAAGTCCCTACGGTCAAAATCATTGGGTTGCGACTCACCTTTACGAGTTGCTCGCTCGCTGCGCTCGCTCGGAATGTTATAGCCTTACCTAAAACCAATCCACCTTGCGTTCGTTTTTCGAAAAGACCGCGATTTTCCGATAATTTACAGACGCGCGGGATCGGTTTTGAGGTTAGGCTAGTTTTATAAGAGCGAGCGAAGCGAGCGAGAAGCTACATCAATTCCCGCGCTATAGTTATATATCAAATGTTCTTTACTAACAATTCTCACCGATCGAAAGAAAGTTTCTGATTTGATAGAAAAATAACAGATATGTTTCGCTAGGTACGCGATTCGTGCTGATCGATGTATCTCGATGATGTTTTTGTTTTCGTTTTTGTTTTCGTTTTTGTTTTCGTTTTTGTTTTCGTTTTTGTTTTCGTTTTTGTTTTCGTTTTTGTTTTCGTTTTTGTTTTCGTTTTTGTTTTCGTTTTTGTTTTCGTTTTTGTTTTCGTTTTTGTTTTCGTTTTTGTTTTTGTTTTTGTTTTCGTTTTTGTTTTCGTTTTTGTTTTCGTTTTTGTTTTCGTTTTTGTTTTCGTTTTTGTTTTTGTTTTCGTTTTTGTTTTCGTTTTTGTTTTCGTTTTTGTTTTTGTTTTCGTTTTTGTTTTCGTTTTTGTTTTCGTTTTTGTTTTCGTTTTTGTTTTCGTTTTTGTTTTTGTTTTTGTTTTTGTCCTTGTTTCTGTCCTTGTCTTTGTCTTAATTGGTTTTTGTTTGTACGAGACTAAGTCCAGCGGCATAATGCTCTTCGATCGCACACGACCAAGTCCAGCGGCGTGTCGCTCCTAGGGCTGTTGCGAATACTTAAAAGTCCCTACGGTCAAAATCATTGGGTTGCGACTCACCTTTACGAGTTGCTCGCTCGCTGCGCTCGCTCGGAATGTTATAGCCTTACCTAAAACCAATCCACCTTGCGTTCGTTTTTCGAAAAGACCGCGATTTTCCGATAATTTACAGACGCGCGGGATCGGTTTTGAGGTTAGGCTAGTTTTATAAGAGCGAGCGAAGCGAGCGAGAAGCTACATCAATTCCCGCGCTATAGTTATATATCAAATGTTCTTTACTAACAATTCTCACCGATCGAAAGAAAGTTTCTGATTTGATAGAAAAATAACAGATATGTTTCGCTAGGTACGCGATTCGTGCTGATCGATGTATCTCGATGATGTTTTTGTTTTCGTTTTTGTTTTCGTTTTTGTTTTCGTTTTTGTTTTCGTTTTTGTTTTCGTTTTTGTTTTCGTTTTTGTTTTCGTTTTTGTTTTCGTTTTTGTTTTCGTTTTTGTTTTCGTTTTTGTTTTCGTTTTTGTTTTCGTTTTTGTTTTTGTTTTTGTTTTCGTTTTTGTTTTCGTTTTTGTTTTCGTTTTTGTTTTCGTTTTTGTTTTCGTTTTTGTTTTCGTTTTTGTTTTTGTTTTCGTTTTTGTTTTCGTTTTTGTTTTTGTTTTCCTTTTCGTTTTTGTTTGTGTTTTTGTTTTCGTTTTTGTTTTCGTTTTTGTTTTCGTTTTTGTTTTCGTTTTTGTTTTCGTTTTTGTTTTCGTTTTTGTTTTCGTTTTTGTTTTCGTGTTTGTTTTCGTTTTTGTTTTCGTTTTCGTTTTCGTTTTTGTTTTCTTTTTTGTTTTCGATTTTGTTTTCGTTTTTGTTTTCGTTTTTGTTTTCGTTTTTGTTTTCGTTTTTGTTTTCGTTTTTGTTTTCGTTTTTGTTTTCGTTTTTGATTTCGTTTTTGTTTTCGTTTTTGTTTTCGTTTTTGTTTTCGTTTTTGTTTTCGTTTTTGTTTTCGTTTTTGTTTTCGTTTTTGTTTTCGTGTTTGTTTTCGTTTTTGTTTTCGTTTTTGTTTTCGTTTTTGTTTTCGTTTTTGTTTTCGTTTTTGTTTTCGTTTTTGTTTTCGTTTTTGTTTTCGTTTTTGTTTTCGTTTTCGTTTTCGTTTTTGTTTTCTTTTTTGTTTTCGTTTTTGTTTTCGTTTTTGTTTTCGTTTTTGTTTTCGTTTTTGTTTTCGTTTTTGTTTTCGTTTTTGTTTTCGTTTTTGTTTTCGTTTTTGATTTCGTTTTTGTTTTCGTTTTTGTTTTCGTTTTTGTTTTCGTTTTTGTTTTCGTTTTTGTTTTCGTGTTTGTTTTAGTTTTTGTTTTCGTTTTTGTTTTCGTTTTTGTTTTTGTTTTCGTTTTTGTTTTTGTTTTTGTCCTTGTTTCTGTCCTTGTCTTTGTCTTAATTGGTTTTTGTTTGTACGAGACTAAGTCCAGCGGCATAATGCTCTTCGATCCCACACGACCAAGTCCAGCGGCGTGTCGCTCCTAGGGCTGTTGCGAATACTTAAAAGTCCCTACGGTCAAAATCATTGGGTTGCGACTCACCTTTACGAGTTGCTCGCTCGCTGCGCTCGCTCGGAATGTTATAGCCTTACCTAAAACCAATCCACCTTGCGTTCGTTTTTCGAAAAGACCGCGATTTTCCGATAATTTACAGACGCGCGGGATCGGTTTTGAGGTTAGGCTAGTTTTATAAGAGCGAGCGAAGCGAGCGAGAAGCTACATCAATTCCCGCGCTATAGTTATATATCAAATGTTCTTTACTAACAATTCTCACCGATCGAAAGAAAGTTTCTGATTTGATAGAAGAATAACAGATATGTTTCGCTAGGTACGCGATTCGTGCTGATCGATGTATCTCGATGATGTTTTTGTTTTCGTTTTTGTTTTCGTTTTTGTTTTCGTTTTTGTTTTCGTTTTTCTTTTCGTGTTTGTTTTCGTTTTTGTTTTCGTTTTTGTTTTCTTTTTTGTTTTCGTTTTTGTTTTCGTTTTTGTTTTCTTTTTTGTTTTCGTTTTTGTTTTCGTTTTTGTTTTCGTTTTTGTTTTCGTTTTTGTTTTCGTTTTTGTTTTCGTTTTTGTTTTCGTTTTTGTTTTCGTTTTTGTTTTCGTTTTTGTTTTTGTTTTCGTTTTTGTTTTCGTTTTTGTTTTCGTTTTTGTTTTCGTTTTTGTTTTCGTTTTTGTTTTCGTTTTTGTTTTTGTTTTCGTTTTTGTTTTCGTTTTTGTTTTTGTTTTCCTTTTCGTTTTTGTTTGTGTTTTTGTTTTCGTTTTTGTTTTCGTTTTTTTTTTGTTTTTGTTTTCGTTTTTGTTTTCGTTTTTGTTTTCGTGTTTGTTTTCGTTTTTGTTTTCGTTTTTGTTTTCGTTTTTGTTTTCGTTTTTGTTTTTGTTTTCGTTTTTGTTTTTGTTTTCGTTTTTGTTTTCGTTTTTGTTTTCGTTTTTGTTTTTGTTTTCGTTTATGTTTTCGTTTTTGTTTTTGTTTTCCTTTTCGTTTTTGTTTGTGTTTTTGTTTTCGTTTTTGTTTTCGTTTTTGTTTTCGTGTTTGTTTTCGTTTTTGTTTTCGTTTTTGTTTTCTTTTTTGTTTTCGTTTTTGTTTTCGTTTTTGTTTTCTTTTTTGTTTTCGTTTTCCTTTTCGTTTTTGTTTGTGTTTTTGTTTTCGTTTCTGTTTTCGTTTTTGTTTTCGTTTTTGTTTTCGTTTTTGTTTTCGTGTTTGTTTTCGTTTTTGTTTTCGTTTTCGTTTTCGTTTTTGTTTTCTTTTTTGTTTTCGTTTTTGTTTTCGTTTTTGTTTTCGTTTTTGTTTTCGTTTTTGTTTTCGTTTTTGTTTTCGTTTTTGTTTTCGTTTTTGTTTTCGTTTTTGATTTCGTTTTTGTTTTCGTTTTTGTTTTCGTTTTTGTTTTCGTTTTTGTTTTCGTTTTTGTTTTCGTTTTTGTTTTTGTTTTTGTTTTCGTTTTTGTTTTCGTTTTTGTTTTCGTTTTTGTTTTCGTTTTTGTTTTCGTTTTCGTTTTTGTTTTCGTTTTTGTTTTCGTTTTTGTTTTCGTTTTTGTTTTCGTTTTTGTTTTTGTTTTTGTTTTTGTCCTTGTTTCTGTCCTTGTCTTTGTCTTAATTGGTTTTTGTTTGTACGAGACTAAGTCCAGCGGCATAATGCTCTTCGATCGCACACGACCAAGTCCAGCGGCGTGTCGCTCCTAGGGCTGTTGCGAATACTTAAAAGTCCCTACGGTCAAAATCATTGGGTTGCGACTCACCTTTACGAGTTGCTCGCTCGCTGCGCTCGCTCGGAATGTTATAGCCTTACCTAAAACCAATCCACCTTGCGTTCGTTTTTCGAAAAGACCGCGATTTTCCGATAATTTACAGACGCGCGGGATCGGTTTTGAGGTTAGGCTAGTTTTATAAGAGCGAGCGAAGCGAGCGAGAAGCTACATCAATTCCCGCGCTATAGTTATATATCAAATGTTCTTTACTAACAATTCTCACCGATCGAAAGAAAGTTTCTGATTTGATAGAAGAATAACAGATATGTTTCGCTAGGTACGCGATTCGTGCTGATCGATGTATCTCGATGATGTTTTTGTTTTCGTTTTTGTTTTCGTTTTTGTTTTCGTTTTTGTTTTCGTTTTTCTTTTCGTGTTTGTTTTCGTTTTTGTTTTCGTTTTTGTTTTCTTTTTTGTTTTCGTTTTTGTTTTCGTTTTTGTTTTCTTTTTTGTTTTCGTTTTTGTTTTTGTTTTCCTTTTCGTTTTTGTTTTCGTTTTTGTTTTCGTTTTTGTTTTCGTTTTTGTTTTCGTTTTTGTTTTCGTTTTTGTTTTCGTTTTTGTTTTTGTTTTCGTTTTTGTTTTCGTTTTTGTTTTCGTTTTTGTTTTCGTTTTTGTTTTTGTTTTCGTTTTTGTTTTTGTTTTTGTTTTTGTTTTCGTTTTTGTTTTCGTTTTTGTTTTCGTTTTTGTTTTTGTTTTCGTTTATGTTTTCGTTTTTGTTTTTGTTTTCCTTTTCGTTTTTGTTTGTGTTTTTGTTTTCGTTTTTGTTTTCGTTTTTGTTTTCGTGTTTGTTTTCGTTTTTGTTTTCGTTTTTGTTTTCTTTTTTGTTTTCGTTTTTGTTTTCGTTTTTGTTTTCTTTTTTGTTTTCGTTTTCCTTTTCGTTTTTGTTTGTGTTTTTGTTTTCGTTTCTGTTTTCGTTTTTGTTTTCGTTTTTGTTTTCGTTTTTGTTTTCGTGTTTGTTTTCGTTTTTGTTTTCGTTTTCGTTTTCGTTTTTGTTTTCTTTTTTGTTTTCGTTTTTGTTTTCGTTTTTGTTTTCGTTTTTGTTTTCGTTTTTGTTTTCGTTTTTGTTTTCGTTTTTGTTTTCGTTTTTGATTTCGTTTTTGTTTTCGTTTTTGTTTTCGTTTTTGTTTTCGTTTTTGTTTTCGTTTTTGTTTTCGTTTTTGTTTTTGTTTTTGTTTTCGTTTTTGTTTTCGTTTTTGTTTTCGTTTTTGTTTTCGTTTTTGTTTTCGTTTTCGTTTTTGTTTTCGTTTTTGTTTTCGTTTTTGTTTTCGTTTTTGTTTTCGTTTTTGTTTTTGTTTTTGTTTTTGTCCTTGTTTCTGTCCTTGTCTTTGTCTTAATTGGTTTTTGTTTGTACGAGACTAAGTCCAGCGGCATAATGCTCTTCGATCGCACACGACCAAGTCCAGCGGCGTGTCGCTCCTAGGGCTGTTGCGAATACTTAAAAGTCCCTACGGTCAAAATCATTGGGTTGCGACTCACCTTTACGAGTTGCTCGCTCGCTGCGCTCGCTCGGAATGTTATAGCCTTACCTAAAACCAATCCACCTTGCGTTCGTTTTTCGAAAAGACCGCGATTTTCCGATAATTTACAGACGCGCGGGATCGGTTTTGAGGTTAGGCTAGTTTTATAAGAGCGAGCGAAGCGAGCGAGAAGCTACATCAATTCCCGCGCTATAGTTATATATCAAATGTTCTTTACTAACAATTCTCACCGATCGAAAGAAAGTTTCTGATTTGATAGAAGAATAACAGATATGTTTCGCTAGGTACGCGATTCGTGCTGATCGATGTATCTCGATGATGTTTTTGTTTTCGTTTTTGTTTTCGTTTTTGTTTTCGTTTTTGTTTTCGTTTTTGTTTTCGTGTTTGTTTTCGTTTTTGTTTTCGTTTTTGTTTTCTTTTTTGTTTTCGTTTTTGTTTTCGTTTTTGTTTTCTTTTTTGTTTTCGTTTTTGTTTTCGTTTTTGTTTTCGTTTTTGTTTTCGTTTTTGTTTTCGTTTTTGTTTTCGTTTTTGTTTTCGTTTTTGTTTTCGTTTTTGTTTTCGTTTTTGTTTTTGTTTTCGTTTTTGTTTTCGTTTTTGTTTTCGTTTTTGTTTTCGTTTTTGTCCTTGTTTCTGTCCTTGTCTTTGTCTTAATTGGTTTTTGTTTGTACGAGACTAAGTCCAGCGGCATAATGCTCTTCGATCGCACACGACCAAGTCCAGCGGCGTGTCGCTCCTAGGGCTGTTGCGAATACTTAAAAGTCCCTACGGTCAAAATCATTGGGTTGCGACTCACCTTTACGAGTTGCTCGCTCTCTGCGCTCGCTCGGAATGTTATAGCCTTACCTAAAACCAATCCACCTTGCGTTCGTTTTTCGAAAAGACCGCGATTTTCCGATAATTTACAGACGCGCGGGATCGGTTTTGAGGTTAGGCTAGTTTTATAAGAGCGAGCGAAGCGAGCGAGAAGCTACATCAATTCCCGCGCTATAGTTATATATCAAATGTTCTTTACTAACAATTCTCACCGATCGAAAGAAAGTTTCTGATTTGATAGAAGAATAACAGATATGTTTCGCTAGGTACGCGATTCGTGCTGATCGATGTATCTCGATGATGTTGTTGTTTTCGTTTTTGTTTTCGTTTTTGTTTTCGTTTTTGTTTTCGTTTTTGATTTCGTTTTTGTTTTCGTTTTTGTTTTCGTTTTTGTTTTCGTTTTTGTTTTCGTTTTTGTTTTCGTTTTTGTTTTCGTTTTTGTTTTCGTGTTTGTTTTCGTTTTTGTTTTCGTTTTCGTTTTCGTTTTCGTTTTCGTTTTCGTTTTCGTTTTCGTTTTCGTTTTCGTTTTCGTTTTCGTTTTCGTTTTCGTTTTCGTTTTCGTTTTCGTTTTCGTTTTCGTTTTCGTTTTCGTTTTCGTTTTCGTTTTCGTTTTCGTTTTCGTTTTCGTTTTCGTTTTCGTTTTCGTTTTCGTTTTCGTTTTCGTTTTCGTTTTCGTTTTCGTTTTCGTTTTCGTTTTCGTTTTTGTTTTCGTTTTTGTTTTCGTTTTTGTTTTCGTGTTTGTTTTCGTTTTTGTTTTCGTTTTCGTTTTCGTTTTTGTTTTCGTTTTTGTTTTCGTTTTTGATTTCGTTTTTGTTTTCGTTTTTGTTTTCGTTTTTGTTTTCGTTTTTGTTTTCGTTTTTGTTTTCGTTTTTGTTTTCGTTTTTGTTTTCGTTTTTGTTTTCGTGTTTGTTTTCGTTTTTGTTTTCGTTTTTGTTTTCGTTTTTGTTTTTGTTTTCCTTTTCGTTTTTGTTTGTGTTTTTGTTTTCGTTTTTGTTTTCGTTTTTGTTTTCGTTTTTGTTTTCGTTTTTGTTTTCGTTTTTGTTTTCGTTTTTGTTTTCGTTTTTGTTTTCGTTTTTGTTTTCGTGTTTGTTTTCGTTTTTGTTTTCGTTTTCGTTTTCGTTTTTGTTTTCTTTTTTGTTTTCGTTTTTGTTTTCGTTTTTGTTTTCGTTTTTGTTTTCGTTTTTGTTTTCGTTTTTGTTTTCGTTTTTGTTTTCGTTTTTGATTTCGTTTTTGTTTTCGTTTTTGTTTTCGTTTTTGTTTTCGTTTTTGTTTTCGTTTTTGTTTTCGTTTTTGTTTTCGTTTTTGTTTTCGTTTTTGTTTTCGTTTTTGTTTTCGTTTTTGTTTTCGTGTTTGTTTTCGTTTTTGTTTTCGTTTTTGTTTTCGTTTTTGTTTTTGTTTTCCTTTTCGTTTTTGTTTGTGTTTTTGTTTTCGTTTTTGTTTTCGTTTTTGTTTTCGTTTTTGTCCTTGTTTCTGTCCTTGTCTTTGTCTTAATTGGTTTTTGTTTGTACGAGACTAAGTCCAGCGGCATAATGCTCTTCGATCGCACACGACCAAGTCCAGCGGCGTGTCGCTCCTAGGGCTGTTGCGAATACTTAAAAGTCCCTACGGTCAAAATCATTGGGTTGCGACTCACCTTTACGAGTTGCTCGCTCGCTGCGCTCGCTCGGAATGTTATAGCCTTACCTAAAACCAATCCACCTTGCGTTCGTTTTTCGAAAAGACCGCGATTTTCCGATAATTTACAGACGCGCGGGATCGGTTTTGAGGTTAGGCTAGTTTTATAAGAGCGAGCGAAGCGAGCGAGAAGCTACATCAATTCCCGCGCTATAGTTATATATCAAATGTTCTTTACTAACAATTCTCACCGATCGAAAGAAAGTTTCTGATTTGATAGAAGAATAACAGATATGTTTCGCTAGGTACGCGATTCGTGCTGATCGATGTATCTCGATGATGTTGTTGTTTTCGTTTTTGTTTTCGTTTTTGTTTTCGTTTTTGTTTTCGTTTTTCTTTTCGTGTTTGTTTTCGTTTTTGTTTTCGTTTTTGTTTTCTTTTTTGTTTTCGTTTTTGTTTTCGTTTTTGTTTTCTTTTTTGTTTTCGTTTTTGTTTTCGTTTTTGTTTTCGTTTTTGTTTTCGTTTTCGTTTTTGTTTTCGTTTTTGTTTTCGTTTTTGTTTTCGTTTTTGTTTTCGTTTTTGTTTTCGTTTTTGTTTTCGTGTTTGTTTTCGTTTTTGTTTTCGTTTTTGTTTTCGTTTTTGTTTTTGTTTTCGTTTTTGTTTTTGTTTTTGTCCTTGTTTCTGTCCTTGTCTTTGTCTTAATTGGTTTTTGTTTGTACGAGACTAAGTCCAGCGGCATAATGCTCTTCGATCGCACACGACCAAGTCCAGCGGCGTGTCGCTCCTAGGGCTGTTGCGAATACTTAAAAGTCCCTACGGTCAAAATCATTGGGTTGCGACTCACCTTTACGAGTTGCTCGCTCGCTGCGCTCGCTCGGAATGTTATAGCCTTACCTAAAACCAATCCACCTTGCGTTCGTTTTTCGAAAAGACCGCGATTTTCCGATAATTTACAGACGCGCGGGATCGGTTTTGAGGTTAGGCTAGTTTTATAAGAGCGAGCGAAGCGAGCGAGAAGCTACATCAATTCCCGCGCTATAGTTATATATCAAATGTTCTTTACTAACAATTCTCACCGATCGAAAGAAAGTTTCTGATTTGATAGAAGAATAACAGATATGTTTCGCTAGGTACGCGATTCGTGCTGATCGATGTATCTCGATGATGTTGTTGTTTTCGTTTTTGTTTTCGTTTTTGTTTTCGTTTTTGTTTTCGTTTTTCTTTTCGTGTTTGTTTTCGTTTTTGTTTTCGTTTTTGTTTTCGTTTTTGTTTTCGTTTTTGTTTTCGTTTTTGTTTTCGTTTTTGTTTTCGTTTTTCTTTTCGTGTTTGTTTTCGTTTTTGTTTTCGTTTTTGTTTTCGTTTTTGTTTTCGTTTTTGTTTTCGTTTTTGTTTTCGTTTTTGTTTTCGTTTTTGTTTTCGTTTTTGTTTTCGTTTTTGTTTTCGTTTTTGATTTCGTTTTTGTTTTCGTTTTTGTTTTCGTTTTTGTTTTCGTTTTTGTTTTCGTTTTTGTTTTCGTTTTTGTTTTCGTTTTTGTTTTCGTTTTTGTTTTCGTGTTTGTTTTCGTTTTTGTTTTCGTTTTTGTTTTCGTTTTTGTTTTTGTTTTTGTTTTTGTTTTTGTTTTTGTCCTTGTTTCTGTCCTTGTCTTTGTCTTAATTGGTTTTTGTTTGTACGAGACTAAGTCCAGCGGCATAATGCTCTTCGATCGCACACGACCAAGTCCAGCGGCGTGTCGCTCCTAGGGCTGTTGCGAATACTTAAAAGTCCCTACGGTCAAAATCATTGGGTTGCGACTCACCTTTACGAGTTGCTCGCTCGCTGCGCTCGCTCGGAATGTTATAGCCTTACCTAAAACCAATCCACCTTGCGTTCGTTTTTCGAAAAGACCGCGATTTTCCGATAATTTACAGACGCGCGGGATCGGTTTTGAGGTTAGGCTAGTTTTATAAGAGCGAGCGAAGCGAGCGAGAAGCTACATCAATTCCCGCGCTATAGTTATATATCAAATGTTCTTTACTAACAATTCTCACCGATCGAAAGAAAGTTTCTGATTTGATAGAAGAATAACAGATATGTTTCGCTAGGTACGCGATTCGTGCTGATCGATGTATCTCGATGATGTTGTTGTTTTCGTTTTTGTTTTCGTTTTTGTTTTCGTTTTTCTTTTCGTTTTTGTTTTCGTGTTTGTTTTCGTTTTTGTTTTCGTTTTTGTTTTCGTTTTTGTTTTTGTTTTTGTTTTCGTTTTTGTTTTCGTTTTTGTTTTTGTTTTTGTTTTTGTTTTCCTTTTCGTTTTTGTTTTCGTTTTTGTTTTCGTTTTTGTTTTCGTTTTTGTTTTCGTTTTTGTTTTCGTTTTTGTTTTCGTTTTTGTTTTCGTTTTTGTTTTCGTTTTTGTTTTCGTTTTTGTTTTCGTGTTTGTTTTCGTTTTTGTTTTCGTTTTCGTTTTCGTTTTTGTTTTCTTTTTTGTTTTCGTTTTCGTTTTCGTTTTTGTTTTCGTTTTTGTTTTCGTTTTTGTTTTCGTTTTTGTTTTCGTTTTTGTTTTCGTTTTTGTTTTCGTTTTTGTTTTCGTTTTTGATTTCGTTTTTGTTTTCGTTTTTGTTTTCGTTTTTGTTTTCGTTTTTGTTTTCGTTTTTGTTTTCGTTTTTGTTTTCGTTTTTGTTTTCGTTTTTGTTTTCGTTTTTGTTTTCGTTTTTGTTTTCGTTTTTGTTTTTGTTTTCGTTTTTGTTTTTGTTTTTGTCCTTGTTTCTGTCCTTGTCTTTGTCTTAATTGGTTTTTGTTTGTACGAGACTAAGTCCAGCGGCATAATGCTCTTCGATCGCACACGACCAAGTCCAGCGGCGTGTCGCTCCTAGGGCTGTTGCGAATACTTAAAAGTCCCTACGGTCAAAATCATTGGGTTGCGACTCACCTTTACGAGTTGCTCGCTCTCTGCGCTCGCTCGGAATGTTATAGCCTTACCTAAAACCAATCCACCTTGCGTTCGTTTTTCGAAAAGACCGCGATTTTCCGATAATTTACAGACGCGCGGGATCGGTTTTGAGGTTAGGCTAGTTTTATAAGAGCGAGCGAAGCGAGCGAGAAGCTACATCAATTCCCGCGCTATAGTTATATATCAAATGTTCTTTACTAACAATTCTCACCGATCGAAAGAAAGTTTCTGATTTGATAGAAGAATAACAGATATGTTTCGCTAGGTACGCGATTCGTGCTGATCGATGTATCTCGATGATGTTGTTGTTTTCGTTTTTGTTTTCGTTTTTGTTTTCGTTTTTGTTTTCGTTTTTGATTTCGTTTTTGTTTTCGTTTTTGTTTTCGTTTTTGTTTTCGTTTTTGTTTTCGTTTTTGTTTTCGTTTTTGTTTTCGTTTTTGTTTTCGTGTTTGTTTTCGTTTTTGTTTTCGTTTTCGTTTTCGTTTTCGTTTTCGTTTTCGTTTTCGTTTTCGTTTTCGTTTTCGTTTTCGTTTTCGTTTTCGTTTTCGTTTTCGTTTTCGTTTTCGTTTTCGTTTTCGTTTTCGTTTTCGTTTTCGTTTTCGTTTTCGTTTTCGTTTTCGTTTTCGTTTTCGTTTTCGTTTTCGTTTTCGTTTTCGTTTTCGTTTTCGTTTTCGTTTTCGTTTTCGTTTTTGTTTTCGTTTTTGTTTTCGTTTTTGTTTTCGTGTTTGTTTTCGTTTTTGTTTTCGTTTTCGTTTTCGTTTTTGTTTTCGTTTTTGTTTTCGTTTTTGATTTCGTTTTTGTTTTCGTTTTTGTTTTCGTTTTTGTTTTCGTTTTTGTTTTCGTTTTTGTTTTCGTTTTTGTTTTCGTTTTTGTTTTCGTTTTTGTTTTCGTTTTTGTTTTCGTTTTTGTTTTCGTGTTTGTTTTCGTTTTTGTTTTCGTTTTCGTTTTCGTTTTTGTTTTCTTTTTTGTTTTCGTTTTTGTTTTCGTTTTCGTTTTCGTTTTCGTTTTCGTTTTCGTTTTCGTTTTCGTTTTCGTTTTCGTTTTCGTTTTCGTTTTCGTTTTCGTTTTCGTTTTCGTTTTCGTTTTCGTTTTCGTTTTCGTTTTCGTTTTCGTTTTCGTTTTCGTTTTCGTTTTCGTTTTCGTTTTCGTTTTCGTTTTCGTTTTCGTTTTCGTTTTCGTTTTCGTTTTCGTTTTCGTTTTCGTTTTCGTTTTCGTTTTCGTTTTCGTTTTCGTTTTCGTTTTCGTTTTCGTTTTCGTTTTCGTTTTCGTTTTCGTTTTCGTTTTCGTTTTCGTTTTCGTTTTCGTTTTTGTTTTCTTTTTTGTTTTCGTTTTTGTTTTCGTTTTTGTTTTCGTTTTTGTTTTCGTTTTTGTTTTCGTTTTTGTTTTCGTTTTTGTTTTCGTTTTTGTTTTCGTTTTTGTTTTCGTTTTTGTTTTCGTTTTTGTTTTCGTTTTTGTTTTCGTTTTTGTTTTCGTTTTTGTTTTCGTTTTTGTTTTCGTTTTTGTTTTCGTTTTTGTTTTTGTTTTCGTTTTTGTTTTCGTTTTTGTTTTCGTTTTTGTTTTCGTTTTTGTTTTCGTTTTTGTTTTCGTTTTTGTTTTTGTTTTCGTTTTTGTTTTCGTTTTTGTTTTTGTTTTCCTTTTCGTTTTCGTTTTTGTTTTCGTTTTCGTTTTTGTTTTCGTTTTTGTTTTCGTTTTTGTTTTCGTTTTTGTTTTCGTTTTTGTTTTTGTTTTCGTTTTTGTTTTCGTTTTTGTTTTCGTTTTTGTTTTCGTTTTCCTTTTCGTTTTTGTTTTCGTTTTTGTTTTCGTTTTTGTTTTCGTGTTTGTTTTCGTTTTTGTTTTTGTTTTCGTTTTTGTTTTCGTTTTTGTTTTTGTTTTCCTTTTCGTTTTTGTTTGTGTTTTTGTTTTTGTCCTTGTTTCTGTCCTTGTCTTTGTCTTAATTGGTTTTTGTTTGTACGAGACTAAGTCCAGCGGCATAATGCTCTTCGATCGCACACGACCAAGTCCAGCGGCGTGTCGCTCCTAGGGCTGTTGCGAATACTTAAAAGTCCCTACGGTCAAAATCATTGGGTTGCGACTCACCTTTACGAGTTGCTCGCTCGCTGCGCTCGCTCGGAATGTTATAGCCTTACCTAAAACCAATCCACCTTGCGTTCGTTTTTCGAAAAGACCGCGATTTTCCGATAATTTACAGACGCGCGGGATCGGTTTTGAGGTTAGGCTAGTTTTATAAGAGCGAGCGAAGCGAGCGAGAAGCTACATCAATTCCCGCGCTATAGTTATATATCAAATGTTCTTTACTAACAATTCTCACCGATCGAAAGAAAGTTTCTGATTTGATAGAAGAATAACAGATATGTTTCGCTAGGTACGCGATTCGTGCTGATCGATGTATCTCGATGATGTTTTTGTTTTCGTTTTTGTTTTCGTTTTTGTTTTCGTTTTTGTTTTCGTTTTTGTTTTCGTTTTTGTTTTCGTGTTTGTTTTCGTTTTTGTTTTCGTTTTCGTTTTCGTTTTTGTTTTCTTTTTTGTTTTCGTTTTTGTTTTCGTTTTTGTTTTCGTTTTTGTTTTCGTTTTTGTTTTCGTTTTTGTTTTCGTTTTTGTTTTCGTTTTTGTTTTCGTTTTTGTTTTCGTTTTTGATTTCGTTTTTGTTTTCGTTTTTGTTTTCGTTTTTGTTTTCGTTTTTGTTTTCGTGTTTGTTTTCGTTTTTGTTTTCGTTTTTGTTTTCGTTTTTGTTTTCGTTTTTGTTTTCGTTTTTGTTTTCGTGTTTGTTTTCGTTTTTGTTTTCGTTTTCGTTTTCGTTTTTGTTTTCTTTTTTGTTTTCGTTTTTGTTTTCGTTTGTGTTTTTGTTTTTGTCCTTGTTTCTGTCCTTGTCTTTGTCTTAATTGGTTTTTGTTTGTACGAGACTAAGTCCAGCGGCATAATGCTCTTCGATCGCACACGACCAAGTCCAGCGGCGTGTCGCTCCTAGGGCTGTTGCGAATACTTAAAAGTCCCTACGGTCAAAATCATTGGGTTGCGACTCACCTTTACGAGTTGCTCGCTCGCTGCGCTCGCTCGGAATGTTATAGCCTTACCTAAAACCAATCCACCTTGCGTTCGTTTTTCGAAAAGACCGCGATTTTCCGATAATTTACAGACGCGCGGGATCGGTTTTGAGGTTAGGCTAGTTTTATAAGAGCGAGCGAAGCGAGCGAGAAGCTACATCAATTCCCGCGCTATAGTTATATATCAAATGTTCTTTACTAACAATTCTCACCGATCGAAAGAAAGTTTCTGATTTGATAGAAGAATAACAGATATGTTTCGCTAGGTACGCGATTCGTGCTGATCGATGTATCTCGATGATGTTTTTGTTTTCGTTTTTGTTTTCGTTTGTGTTTTCGTTTTTGTTTTCGTTTTTCTTTTCGTGTTTGTTTTCGTTTTTGTTTTCGTTTTTGTTTTCTTTTTGTTTTCGTTTTTGTTTTCGTTTTTGTTTTCTTTTTTGTTTTCGTTTTTGTTTTCGTTTTTGTTTTCGTTTTTGTTTTCGTTTTTGTTTTCGTTTTTGTTTTCGTTTTTGTTTTCGTTTTTGTTTTCGTTTTTGTTTTCGTGTTTGTTTTCGCTTTTGTTTTCGTTTTTGTTTTCGTTTTTGATTTCGTTTTTGTTTTCGTTTTTGTTTTCGTTTTTGTTTTCGTTTTTGTTTTCGTTTTTGTTTTCGTGTTTGTTTTCGTTTTTGTTTTCGTTTTCGTTTTCGTTTTCGTTTTCGTTTTTGTTTTCGTTTTTGTTTTCGTTTTTGTTTTCGTTTTTGTTTTCGTTTTTGTTTTCGTTTTTGTTTTCGTTTTTGTTTTCGTTTTTGTTTTCGTTTTTGTTTTCGTTTTTGTTTTCGTTTTTGATTTCGTTTTTGTTTTCGTTTTTGTTTTCGTTTTTGTTTTCGTGTTTGTTTTCGTTTTTGTTTTCGTTTTTGTTTTCGTTTTTGTTTTTGTTTTTGTTTTTGTTTTCGTTTTTGTTTTTGTTTTCCTTTTCGTTTTTGTTTGTGTTTTTGTTTTTGTCCTTGTTTCTGTCCTTGTCTTTGTCTTAATTGGTTTTTGTTTGTACGAGACTAAGTCCAGCGGCATAATGCTCTTCGATCGCACACGACCAAGTCCAGCGGCGTGTCGCTCCTAGGGCTGTTGCGAATACTTAAAAGTCCCTACGGTCAAAATCATTGGGTTGCGACTCACCTTTACGAGTTGCTCGCTCGCTGCGCTCGCTCGGAATGTTATAGCCTTACCTAAAACCAATCCACCTTGCGTTCGTTTTTCGAAAAGACCGCGATTTTCCGATAATTTACAGACGCGCGGGATCGGTTTTGAGGTTAGGCTAGTTTTATAAGAGCGAGCGAAGCGAGCGAGAAGCTACATCAATTCCCGCGCTATAGTTATATATCAAATGTTCTTTACTAACAATTCTCACCGATCGAAAGAAAGTTTCTGATTTGATAGAAGAATAACAGATATGTTTCGCTAGGTACGCGATTCGTGCTGATCGATGTATCTCGATGATGTTTTTGTTTTCGTTTTTGTTTTCGTTTTTGTTTTCGTTTTTGTTTTCGTTTTTGTTTTCGTTTTTGTTTTCGTTTTTGTTTTCGTTTTTGTTTTCGTTTTTGTTTTCGTTTTTGTTTTCGTTTTTGTTTTCGTTTTTGTTTTCGTGTTTGTTTTCGTTTTTGTTTTCGTTTTCGTTTTCGTTTTTGTTTTCTTTTTTGTTTTCGTTTTTGTTTTCGTTTTTGTTTTCGTTTTTGTTTTCGTTTTTGTTTTCGTTTTTGTTTTCGTTTTTGTTTTCGTTTTTGTTTTCGTTTTTGTTTTCGTTTTTGATTTCGTTTTTGTTTTCGTTTTTGTTTTCGTTTTTGTTTTCGTTTTTGTTTTCGTTTTTGTTTTTGTTTTCCTTTTCGTTTTCGTTTTTGTTTTCGTTTTTGTTTTCGTTTTTGTTTTCGTTTTTTTTTTCGTTTTTGTTTTCGTTTTTGTTTTCGTTTTTGTTTTCGTTTTTGTTTTCGTTTTTGTTTTCGTTTTTGTTTTCGTTTTTGTTTTCGTTTTTGTTTTCGTTTTTGTTTTCGTTTTTGTTTTCGTTTTTGTTTTCGTTTTTGTTTTCCTTTTCGTTTTTGTTTGTGTTTTTGTTTTTGTCCTTGTTTCTGTCCTTGTCTTTGTCTTAATTGGTTTTTGTTTGTACGAGACTAAGTCCAGCGGCATAATGCTCTTCGATCGCACACGACCAAGTCCAGCGGCGTGTCGCTCCTAGGGCTGTTGCGAATACTTAAAAGTCCCTACGGTCAAAATCATTGGGTTGCGACTCACCTTTACGAGTTGCTCGCTCGCTGCGCTCGCTCGGAATGTTATAGCCTTACCTAAAACCAATCCACCTTGCGTTCGTTTTTCGAAAAGACCGCGATTTTCCGATAATTTACAGACGCGCGGGATCGGTTTTGAGGTTAGGCTAGTTTTATAAGAGCGAGCGAAGCGAGCGAGAAGCTACATCAATTCCCGCGCTATAGTTATATATCAAATGTTCTTTACTAACAATTCTCACCGATCGAAAGAAAGTTTCTGATTTGATAGAAGAATAACAGATATGTTTCGCTAGGTACGCGATTCGTGCTGATCGATGTATCTCGATGATGTTTTTGTTTTCCTTTTTGTTTTCGTTTTTGTTTTCGTTTTTGTTTTCGTTTTTCTTTTCGTGTTTGTTTTCGTTTTTGTTTTCGTTTTTGTTTTCTTTTTTGTTTTCGTTTTTGTTTTCGTTTTTGTTTTCTTTTTTGTTTTCGTTTTTGTTTTCGTTTTTGTTTTCGTTTTTGTTTTCGTTTTTGTTTTCGTTTTTGTTTTCGTTTTTGTTTTCGTTTTTGTTTTCGTTTTTGTTTTCGTTTTTGTTTTCGTTTTTGTTTTCGTTTTTGTTTTCGTTTTTGTTTTCGTTTTTGTTTTCGTTTTTGTTTTCGTTTTTGTTTTCGTTTTTGTTTTCGTTTTTGTTTTCGTTTTTGTTTTCGTTTTTGTTTTCGTGTTTGTTTTCGTTTTTGTTTTCGTTTTCGTTTTCGTTTTTGTTTTCTTTTTTGTTTTCGTTTTTGTTTTCGTTTTTGTTTTCGTTTTTGTTTTCGTTTTTGTTTTCGTTTTTGTTTTCGTTTTTGTTTTCGTTTTTGTTTTCGTTTTTGTTTTCGTTTTTGATTTCGTTTTTGTTTTCGTTTTTGTTTTCGTTTTTGTTTTCGTGTTTGTTTTCGTTTTTGTTTTCGTTTTTGTTTTCGTTTTTGTTTTTGTTTTCGTTTTTGTTTTCGTTTTTGTTTTTGTTTTCCTTTTCGTTTTTGTTTGTGTTTTTGTTTTTGTCCTTGTTTCTGTCCTTGTCTTTGTCTTAATTGGTTTTTGTTTGTACGAGACTAAGTCCAGCGGCATAATGCTCTTCGATCGCACACGACCAAGTCCAGCGGCGTGTCGCTCCTAGGGCTGTTGCGAATACTTAAAAGTCCCTACGGTCAAAATCATTGGGTTGCGACTCACCTTTACGAGTTGCTCGCTCGCTGCGCTCGCTCGGAATGTTATAGCCTTACCTAAAACCAATCCACCTTGCGTTCGTTTTTCGAAAAGACCGCGATTTTCCGATAATTTACAGACGCGCGGGATCGGTTTTGAGGTTAGGCTAGTTTTATAAGAGCGAGCGAAGCGAGCGAGAAGCTACATCAATTCCCGCGCTATAGTTATATATCAAATGTTCTTTACTAACAATTCTCACCGATCGAAAGAAAGTTTCTGATTTGATAGAAGAATAACAGATATGTTTCGCTAGGTACGCGATTCGTGCTGATCGATGTATCTCGATGATGTTTTTGTTTTCGTTTTTGTTTTCGTTTTTGTTTTCGTTTTTGTTTTCGTTTTTGTTTTCGTTTTTGTTTTCGTTTTTGTTTTCGTTTTTGTTTTCGTTTTTGTTTTCGTTTTTGTTTTCGTGTTTGTTTTCGTTTTTGTTTTCGTTTTCGTTTTCGTTTTTGTTTTCTTTTTTGTTTTCGTTTTTGTTTTCGTTTTTGTTTTCGTTTTTGTTTTCGTTTTTGTTTTCGTTTTTGTTTTCGTTTTTGTTTTCGTTTTTGTTTTCGTTTTTGTTTTTGTTTTCGTTTTTGTTTTTGTTTTTGTCCTTGTTTCTGTCCTTGTCTTTGTCTTAATTGGTTTTTGTTTGTACGAGACTAAGTCCAGCGGCATAATGCTCTTCGATCGCACACGACCAAGTCCAGCGGCGTGTCGCTCCTAGGGCTGTTGCGAATACTTAAAAGTCCCTACGGTCAAAATCATTGGGTTGCGACTCACCTTTACGAGTTGCTCGCTCGCTGCGCTCGCTCGGAATGTTATAGCCTTACCTAAAACCAATCCACCTTGCGTTCGTTTTTCGAAAAGACCGCGATTTTCCGATAATTTACAGACGCGCGGGATCGGTTTTGAGGTTAGGCTAGTTTTATAAGAGCGAGCGAAGCGAGCGAGAAGCTACATCAATTCCCGCGCTATAGTTATATATCAAATGTTCTTTACTAACAATTCTCACCGATCGAAAGAAAGTTTCTGATTTGATAGAAGAATAACAGATATGTTTCGCTAGGTACGCGATTCGTGCTGATCGATGTATCTCGATGATGTTTTTGTTTTCGTTTTTGTTTTCGTTTTTGTTTTCGTTTTTGTTTTCGTTTTCGTTTTCGTTTCTGTTTTCGTTTTTGTTTTCGTTTTTGTTTTCGTTTTTGTTTTCGTTTTTGTTTTCGTTTTTGTTTTCGTTTTTGTTTTCGTTTTTGTTTTCGTTTTTGTTTTCGTTTTTGTTTTCGTTTTTGTTTTCGTTTTTGTTTTCGTTTTTGTTTTCGTTTTTGTTTTCGTTTTTGTTTTCGTTTTTGTTTTCGTTTTTGTTTTCGTGTTTGTTTTCGTTTTTGTTTTCGTTTTTGTTTTCGTTTTTGTTTTCGTTTTTGTTTTCGTTTTTGTTTTCGTTTTTGTTTTCGTTTTTGTTTTCGTTTTTGTTTTCGTTTTTGTTTTCGTTTTTGTTTTCGTTTTTGTTTTCGTTTTTGTTTTCGTTTTTGTTTTCTTTTTTGTTTTCGTTTTTGTTTTCGTTTTTGTTTTCGTTTTTGTTTTCTTTTTTGTTTTCGTTTTTGTTTTCGTTTTTGTTTTCGTTTTTGTTTTCGTTTTTGTTTTCGTTTTTGTTTTCGTTTTTGTTTTCGTTTTTGTTTTCGTTTTTGTTTTCGTTTTTGTTTTTGTTTTCGTTTTTGTTTTCGTTTTTGTTTTCGTTTTTGTTTTCGTTTTTGTTTTCGTTTTTGTTTTCGTTTTTGTTTTTGTTTTCGTTTTTGTTTTCGTTTTTGTTTTTGTTTTCCTTTTCGTTTTTGTTTTCGTTTTTGTTTTCGTTTTTGTTTTCGTTTTTGTTTTCGTTTTTGTTTTCGTTTTTGTTTTCGTTTTTGATTTCGTTTTTGTTTTCGTTTTTGTTTTCGTTTTTGTTTTCGTTTTTGTTTTCGTTTTTGTTTTCGTGTTTGTTTTCGTTTTTGTTTTCGTTTTTGTTTTCGTTTTTGTTTTTGTTTTCGTTTTTGTTTTTGTTTTTGTCCTTGTTTCTGTCCTTGTCTTTGTCTTAATTGGTTTTTGTTTGTACGAGACTAAGTCCAGCGGCATAATGCTCTTCGATCGCACACGACCAAGTCCAGCGGCGTGTCGCTCCTAGGTTTGTTGCGAATACTTAAAAGTCCCTACGGTCAAAATCATTGGGTTGCGACTCACCTTTACGAGTTGCTCGCTCGCTGCGCTCGCTCGGAATGTTATAGCCTTACCTAAAACCAATCCACCTTGCGTTCGTTTTTCGAAAAGACCGCGATTTTCCGATAATTTACAGACGCGCGGGATCGGTTTTGAGGTTAGGCTACTTTTATAAGAGCGAGCGAAGCGAGCGAGAAGCTACATCAATTCCCGCGCTATAGTTATATATCAAATGTTCTTTACTAACAATTCTCACCGATCGAAAGAAAGTTTCTGATTTGATAGAAGAATAACAGATATGTTTCGCTAGGTACGCGATTCGTGCTGATCGACGTATCTCGATGATGTTTTTGTTTTCGTTTTTGTTTTCGTTTTTGTTTTCGTTTTTCTTTTCGTGTTTGTTTTCGTTTTTGTTTTCGTTTTTGTTTTCGTTTTTGTTTTCGTTTTTGTTTTCGTTTTTGTTTTCTTTTTTGTTTTCGTTTTTGTTTTCGTTTTTGTTTTCGTTTTTGTTTTCGTTTTTGTTTTCGTTTTTGTTTTCGTTTTTGTTTTCGTTTTTGTTTTCGTTTTTGTTTTCGTTTTTGTTTTCGTTTTTGTTTTCGTTTTTGTTTTCGTTTTTGTTTTTGTTTTCGTTTTTGTTTTCGTTTTTGTTTTCGTTTTTGTTTTCGTTTTTGTTTTCGTTTTTGTTTTCGTTTTTGTTTTTGTTTTCGTTTTTGTTTTCGTTTTTGTTTTTGTTTTCCTTTTCGTTTTTGTTTGTGTTTTTGTTTTCGTTTTTGTTTTCGTTTTTGTTTTCGTTTTTGTTTTCGTGTTTGTTTTCGTTTTTGTTTTCGTTTTTGTTTTCGTTTTTGTTTTTGTTTTCGTTTTTGTTTTCGTTTTTGTTTTCTTTTTTGTTTTCGTTTTTGTTTTCGTTTTTGTTTTCGTTTTTGTTTTCGTTTTTGTTTTCGTTTTTGATTTCGTTTTTGTTTTCGTTTTTGTTTTCGTTTTTGTTTTCGTTTTTGTTTTCGTTTTTGTTTTCGTTTTTGTTTTCGTTTTTGTTTTCGTGTTTGTTTTCGTGTTTGTTTTCGTTTTTGTTTTCGTTTTTGTTTTTGTTTTCGTTTTTGTTTTTGTTTTTGTCCTTGTTTCTGTCCTTGTCTTTGTCTTAATTGGTTTTTGTTTGTACGAGACTAAGTCCAGCGGCATAATGCTCTTCGATCGCACACGACCAAGTCCAGCGGCGTGTCGCTCCTAGGGCTGTTGCGAATACTTAAAAGTCCCTACGGTCAAAATCATTGGGTTGCGACTCACCTTTACGAGTTGCTCGCTCGCTGCGCTCGCTCGGAATGTTATAGCCTTACCTAAAACCAATCCACCTTGCGTTCGTTTTTCGAAAAGACCGCGATTTTCCGATAATTTACAGACGCGCGGGATCGGTTTTGAGGTTAGGCTAGTTTTATAAGAGCGAGCGAAGCGAGCGAGAAGCTACATCAATTCCCGCGCTATAGTTATATATCAAATGTTCTTTACTAACAATTCTCACCGATCGAAAGAAAGTTTCTGATTTGATAGAAGAATAACAGATATGTTTCGCTAGGTACGCGATTCGTGCTGATCGATGTATCTCGATGATGTTTTTGTTTTCGTTTTTGTTTTCGTTTTTGTTTTCGTTTTTGTTTTCGTTTTTGTTTTCGTTTTTGTTTTCGTTTTTGTTTTCGTTTTTGTTTTCGTTTTTGTTTTCGTGTTTGTTTTCGTTTTTGTTTTCGTTTTCGTTTTCGTTTTTGTTTTCTTTTTTGTTTTCGTTTTTGTTTTCGTTTTTGTTTTCGTTTTTGTTTTCGTTTTTGTTTTCGTTTTTGTTTTCGTTTTTGTTTTCGTTTTTGTTTTCGTTTTTGTTTTCGTTTTTGTTTTCGTTTTTGTTTTTGTTTTCGTTTTTGTTTTTGTTTTTGTCCTTGTTTCTGTCCTTGTCTTTGTCTTAATTGGTTTTTGTTTGTACGAGACTAAGTCCAGCGGCATAATGCTCTTCGATCGCACACGACCAAGTCCAGCGGCGTGTCGCTCCTAGGGCTGTTGCGAATACTTAAAAGTCCCTACGGTCAAAATCATTGGGTTGCGACTCACCTTTACGAGTTGCTCGCTCGCTGCGCTCGCTCGGAATGTTATAGCCTTACCTAAAACCAATCCACCTTGCGTTCGTTTTTCGAAAAGACCGCGATTTTCCGATAATTTACAGACGCGCGGGATCGGTTTTGAGGTTAGGCTAGTTTTATAAGAGCGAGCGAAGCGAGCGAGAAGCTACATCAATTCCCGCGCTATAGTTATATATCAAATGTTCTTTACTAACAATTCTCACCGATCGAAAGAAAGTTTCTGATTTGATAGAAGAATAACAGATATGTTTCGCTAGGTACGCGATTCGTGCTGATCGATGTATCTCGATGATGTTTTTGTTTTCGTTTTTGTTTTCGTTTTTGTTTTCGTTTTTGTTTTCGTTTTCGTTTTCGTTTCTGTTTTCGTTTTTGTTTTCGTTTTTGTTTTCGTTTTTGTTTTCGTTTTTGTTTTCGTTTTTGTTTTCGTTTTTGTTTTCGTTTTTGTTTTCGTTTTTGTTTTCGTTTTTGTTTTCGTTTTTGATTTCGTTTTTGTTTTCGTTTTTGTTTTCGTTTTTGTTTTCGTTTTTGTTTTCGTTTTTGTTTTCGTTTTTGTTTTCGTTTTTGTTTTCGTGTTTGTTTTCGTTTTTGTTTTCGTTTTTGTTTTCGTTTTTGTTTCGTTTTTGTTTTCGTTTTTGTTTTCGTTTTTGTTTTCGTTTTTGTTTTCGTTTTTGTTTTCGTTTTTGTTTTCGTTTTTGTTTTCGTTTTTGTTTTCGTTTTTGTTTTCGTTTTTGTTTTCTTTTTTGTTTTCGTTTTTGTTTTCGTTTTTGTTTTCTTTTTTGTTTTCGTTTTTGTTTTCGTTTTTGTTTTCGTTTTTGTTTTCGTTTTTGTTTTCGTTTTTGTTTTCGTTTTTGTTTTCGTTTTTGTTTTCGTTTTTGTTTTCGTTTTTGTTTTCGTTTTTGTTTTTGTTTTCGTTTTTGTTTTCGTTTTTGTTTTCGTTTTTGTTTTCGTTTTTGTTTTCGTTTTTGTTTTCGTTTTTGTTTTTGTTTTCGTTTTTGTTTTCGTTTTTGTTTTTGTTTTCCTTTTCGTTTTTGTTTTCGTTTTTGTTTTCGTTTTTGTTTTTGTTTTTGTTTTCGTTTTTGTTTTCGTTTTTGTTTTCGTTTTTGATTTCGTTTTTGTTTTCGTTTTTGTTTTCGTTTTTGTTTTCGTTTTTGTTTTCGTTTTTGTTTTCGTGTTTGTTTTCGTTTTTGTTTTCGTTTTTGTTTTCGTTTTTGTTTTTGTTTTCGTTTTTGTTTTTGTTTTTGTCCTTGTTTCTGTCCTTGTCTTTGTCTTAATTGGTTTTTGTTTGTACGAGACTAAGTCCAGCGGCATAATGCTCTTCGATCGCACACGACCAAGTCCAGCGGCGTGTCGCTCCTAGGGTTGTTGCGAATACTTAAAAGTCCCTACGGTCAAAATCATTGGGTTGCGACTCACCTTTATGAGTTGCTCGCTCGCTGCGCTCGCTCGGAATGTTATAGCCTTACCTAAAACCAATCCACCTTGCGTTCGTTTTTCGAAAAGACCGCGATTTTCCGATAATTTACAGACGCGCGGGATCGGTTTTGAGGTTAGGCTACTTTTATAAGAGCGAGCGAAGCGAGCGAGAAGCTACATCAATTCCCGCGCTATAGTTATATATCAAATGTTCTTTACTAACAATTCTCACCGATCGAAAGAAAGTTTCTGATTTGATAGAAGAATAACAGATATGTTTCGCTAGGTACGCGATTCGTGCTGATCGATGTATCTCGATGATGTTTTTGTTTTCGTTTTTGTTTTCGTTTTTGTTTTCGTTTTTCTTTTCGTGTTTGTTTTCGTTTTTGTTTTCGTTTTTGTTTTCGTTTTTGTTTTCGTTTTTGTTTTCGTTTTTGTTTTCGTTTTTGTTTTTGTTTTCGTTTTTGTTTTCGTTTTTGTTTTCGTTTTTGTTTTCGTTTTTGTTTTCGTTTTTGTTTTCGTTTTTGTTTTCGTTTTTGTTTTCGTTTTTGTTTTCGTTTTTGTTTTCGTTTTTGTTTTTGTTTTCGTTTTTGTTTTCGTTTTTGTTTTCGTTTTTGTTTTCGTTTTTGTTTTCGTTTTTGTTTTCGTTTTTGTTTTTGTTTTCGTTTTTGTTTTCGTTTTTGTTTTTGTTTTCCTTTTCGTTTTTGTTTGTGTTTTTGTTTTCGTTTTTGTTTTCGTTTTTGTTTTCGTTTTTGTTTTCGTGTTTGTTTTCGTTTTTGTTTTCGTTTTTGTTTTCGTTTTTGTTTTTGTTTTCGTTTTTGTTTTCGTTTTTGTTTTTGTTTTCCTTTTCGTTTTTGTTTGTGTTTTTGTTTTTGTCCTTGTTTCTGTCCTTGTCTTTGTCTTAATTGGTTTTTGTTTGTACGAGACTAAGTCCAGCGGCATAATGCTCTTCGATCGCACACGACCAAGTCCAGCGGCGTGTCGCTCCTAGGGCTGTTGCGAATACTTAAAAGTCCCTACGGTCAAAATCATTGGGTTGCGACTCACCTTTACGAGTTGCTCGCTCGCTGCGCTCGCTCGGAATGTTATAGCCTTACCTAAAACCAATCCACCTTGCGTTCGTTTTTCGAAAAGACCGCGATTTTCCGATAATTTACAGACGCGCGGGATCGGTTTTGAGGTTAGGCTAGTTTTATAAGAGCGAGCGAAGCGAGCGAGAAGCTACATCAATTCCCGCGCTATAGTTATATATCAAATGTTCTTTACTAACAATTCTCACCGATCGAAAGAAAGTTTCTGATTTGATAGAAGAATAACAGATATGTTTCGCTAGGTACGCGATTCGTGCTGATCGATGTATCTCGATGATGTTTTTGTTTTCGTTTTTGTTTTCGTTTTTGTTTTCGTTTTTGTTTTCGTTTTTGTTTTCGTTTTTGTTTTCGTTTTTGTTTTCGTTTTTGTTTTCGTTTTTGTTTTCGTTTTTGTTTTCGTTTTTGTTTTTGTTTTTGTTTTCGTTTTTGTTTTCGTTTTTGTTTTCGTTTTTGTTTTCGTTTTTGTTTTCGTTTTTGTTTTCGTTTTTGTTTTTGTTTTCGTTTTTGTTTTCGTTTTTGTTTTCGTTTTTGTTTTCGTTTTTGTTTTCGTTTTTGTTTTCGTTTTTGTTTTCGTTTTTGTTTTTGTTTTCGTTTTTGTTTTCGTTTTTGTTTTTGTTTTCCTTTTCGTTTTTGTTTGTGTTTTTGTTTTCGTTTTTGTTTTCGTTTTTGTTTTCGTTTTTGTTTTCGTTTTTGTTTTCGTTTTTGTTTTCGTTTTTGTTTTCGTGTTTGTTTTCGTTTTTGTTTTCGTTTTTGTTTTCGTTTTTGTTTTTGTTTTTGTTTTCGTTTTTGTTTTCGTTTTTGTTTTCGTTTTTGTTTTTGTTTTCGTTTTTGTTTTCGTTTTTGTTTTTGTTTTCCTTTTCGTTTTTGTTTGTGTTTTTGTTTTTGTCCTTGTTTCTGTCCTTGTCTTTGTCTTAATTGGTTTTTGTTTGTACGAGACTAAGTCCAGCGGCATAATGCTCTTCGATCGCACACGACCAAGTCCAGCGGCGTGTCGCTCCTAGGGCTGTTGCGAATGCTTAAAAGTCCCTACGGTCAAAATCATTGGGTTGCGACTCACCTTTACGAGTTGCTCGCTCGCTGCGCTCGCTCGGAATGTTATAGCCTTACCTAAAACCAATCCACCTTGCGTTCGTTTTTCGAAAAGACCGCGATTTTCCGATAATTTACAGACGCGCGGGATCGGTTTTGAGGTTAGGCTAGTTTTATAAGAGCGAGCGAAGCGAGCGAGAAGCTACATCAATTCCCGCGCTATAGTTATATATCAAATGTTCTTTACTAACAATTCTCACCGATCGAAAGAAAGTTTCTGATTTGATAGAAGAATAACAGATATGTTTCGCTAGGTACGCGATTCGTGCTGATCGATGTATCTCGATGATGTTTTTGTTTTCGTTTTTGTTTTCGTTTTTGTTTTCGTTTTTGTTTTCGTTTTTGTTTTCGTTTTTGTTTTCGTTTTTGTTTTCGTTTTTGTTTTCGTTTTTGTTTTCGTTTTTGTTTTCGTTTTTGTTTTCGTTTTTGTTTTCGTTTTTGTTTTCGTTTTCGTTTTCGTTTTTGTTTTCTTTTTTGTTTTCGTTTTTGTTTTCGTTTTTGTTTTCGTTTTTGTTTTCGTTTTTGTTTTCGTTTTTGTTTTCGTTTTTGTTTTCGTTTTTGTTTTCGTTTTTGTTTTCGTTTTTGTTTTCGTTTTTGATTTCGTTTTTGTTTTCGTTTTTGTTTTCGTTTTTGTTTTCGTTTTTGTTTTTGTTTTCGTTTTTGTTTTCGTTTTTGTTTTCGTTTTTGTTTTCGTTTTTGTTTTCGTTTTTGTTTTCGTTTTTGTTTTTGTTTTTGTTTTTGTTTTCGTTTTTGTTTTTGTTTTCCTTTTCGTTTTTGTTTGTGTTTTTGTTTTCGTTTTTGTTTTCGTTTTTGTTTTCGTTTTTGTTTTCGTTTTTGTTTTCGTTTTTGTTTTCGTGTTTGTTTTCGTTTTTGTTTTCGTTTTTGTTTTCCTTTTTTGTTTTCGTTTTTGTTTTCGTTTTTGTTTTCGTTTTTGTTTTCGTTTTTGCTTTCGTTTTTGTTTTTGTTTTCGTTTTTGTTTTCGTTTTTGTTTTCGTTTTTGTATTCGTTTTTGTTTTCGTTTTTGTTTTCGTTTTTGTTTTTGTTTTCGTTTTTGTTTTCGTTTTTGTTTTTGTTTTCCTTTTCGTTTTTGTTTGTGTTTTTGTTTTCGTTTTTGTTTTCGTTTTTGTTTTCGTTTTTGTTTTCGTTTTTGTTTTCGTTTTTGTTTTCGTTTTTGTTTTCGTTTTTGTTTTCGTGTTTGTTTTCGTTTTTGTTTTCGTTTTTGTTTTCGTTTTTGTTTTTGTTTTCGTTTTTGTTTTCGTTTTTGTTTTCGTTTTTGTTTTTGTTTTCGTTTTTGTTTTCGTTTTTGTTTTTGTTTTCCTTTTCGTTTTTGTTTGTGTTTTTGTTTTTGTCCTTGTTTCTGTCCTTGTCTTTGTCTTAATTGGTTTTTGTTTGTACGAGACTAAGTCCAGCGGCATAATGCTCTTCGATCCCACACGACCAAGTCCAGCGGCGTGTCGCTCCTAGGGCTGTTGCGAATACTTAAAAGTCCCTACGGTCAAAATCATTGGTTGCGACTCACCTTTACGAGTTGCTCGCTCGCTGCGCTCGCTCGGAATGTTATAGCCTTACCTAAAACCAATCCACCTTGCGTTCGTTTTTCGAAAAGACCGCGATTTTCCGATAATTTACAGACGCGCGGGATCGGTTTTGAGGTTAGGCTAGTTTTATAAGAGCGAGCGAAGCGAGCGAGAAGCTACATCAATTCCCGCGCTATAGTTATATATCAAATGTTCTTTACTAACAATTCTCACCGATCGAAAGAAAGTTTCTGATTTGATAGAAGAATAACAGATATGTTTCGCTAGGTACGCGATTCGTGCTGATCGATGTATCTCGATGATGTTTTTGTTTTCGTTTTTGTTTTCGTTTTTGTTTTCGTTTTTGTTTTCGTTTTTGTTTTCGTTTTTGTTTTCGTTTTTGTTTTCGTTTTTGTTTTCGTTTTTGTTTTCGTTTTTGTTTTCGTTTTTGTTTTCGTTTTTGTTTTCGTTTTTGTTTTCGTTTTCGTTTTCGTTTTTGTTTTCTTTTTTGTTTTCGTTTTTGTTTTCGTTTTTGTTTTCGTTTTTGTTTTCGTTTTTGTTTTCGTTTTTGTTTTCGTTTTTGTTTTCGTTTTTGTTTTCGTTTTTGTTTTCGTTTTTGATTTCGTTTTTGTTTTCGTTTTTGTTTTCGTTTTTGTTTTCGTTTTTGTTTTTGTTTTCGTTTTTGTTTTCGTTTTTGTTTTCGTTTTTGTTTTCGTTTTTGTTTTCGTTTTTGTTTTCGTTTTTGTTTTTGTTTTCGTTTTTGTTTTCGTTTTTGTTTTTGTTTTCCTTTTCGTTTTTGTTTTTGTTTTTGTTTTCGTTTTTGTTTTCGTTTTTGTTTTTGTTTTCCTTTTCGTTTTTGTTTGTGTTTTTGTTTTTGTCCTTGTTTCTGTCCTTGTCTTTGTCTTAATTGGTTTTTGTTTGTACGAGACTAAGTCCAGCGGCATAATGCTCTTCGATCCCACACGACCAAGTCCAGCGGCGTGTCGCTCCTAGGGCTGTTGCGAATACTTAAAAGTCCCTACGGTCAAAATCATTGGTTGCGACTCACCTTTACGAGTTGCTCGCTCGCTGCGCTCGCTCGGAATGTTATAGCCTTACCTAAAACCAATCCACCTTGCGTTCGTTTTTCGAAAAGACCGCGATTTTCCGATAATTTACAGACGCGCGGGATCGGTTTTGAGGTTAGGCTAGTTTTATAAGAGCGAGCGAAGCGAGCGAGAAGCTACATCAATTCCCGCGCTATAGTTATATATCAAATGTTCTTTACTAACAATTCTCACCGATCGAAAGAAAGTTTCTGATTTGATAGAAGAATAACAGATATGTTTCGCTAGGTACGCGATTCGTGCTGATCGATGTATCTCGATGATGTTTTTGTTTTCGTTTTTGTTTTCGTTTTTGTTTTCGTTTTTGTTTTCGTTTTTGTTTTCGTTTTTGTTTTCGTTTTTGTTTTCGTTTTTGTTTTCGTTTTTGTTTTCGTTTTTGTTTTCGTTTTTGTTTTCGTTTTTGTTTTCGTTTTTGTTTTCGTTTTCGTTTTCGTTTTTGTTTTCTTTTTTGTTTTCGTTTTTGTTTTCGTTTTTGTTTTCGTTTTTGTTTTCGTTTTTGTTTTCGTTTTTGTTTTCGTTTTTGTTTTCGTTTTTGTTTTCGTTTTTGTTTTCGTTTTTGATTTCGTTTTTGTTTTCGTTTTTGTTTTCGTTTTTGTTTTCGTTTTTGTTTTTGTTTTCGTTTTTGTTTTCGTTTTTGTTTTCGTTTTTGTTTTCGTTTTTGTTTTCGTTTTTGTTTTCGTTTTTGTTTTTGTTTTCGTTTTTGTTTTCGTTTTTGTTTTTGTTTTCCTTTTCGTTTTTGTTTGTGTTTTTGTTTTCGTTTTTGTTTTCGTTTTTGTTTTCGTTTTTGTTTTCGTTTTTGTTTTCGTTTTTGTTTTCGTGTTTGTTTTCGTTTTTGTTTTCGTTTTTGTTTTCCTTTTTTGTTTTCGTTTTTGTTTTCGTTTTTGTTTTCGTTTTTGTTTTCGTTTTTGCTTTCGTTTTTGTTTTTGTTTTCGTTTTTGTTTTCGTTTTTGTTTTCGTTTTTGTTTTCGTTTTTGTTTTCGTTTTTGTTTTCGTTTTTGTTTTTGTTTTCGTTTTTGTTTTCGTTTTTGTTTTTGTTTTCCTTTTCGTTTTTGTTTGTGTTTTTGTTTTCGTTTTTGTTTTCGTTTTTGTTTTCGTTTTTGTTTTCGTTTTTGTTTTCGTTTTTGTTTTCGTTTTTGTTTTCGTTTTTGTTTTCGTGTTTGTTTTCGTTTTTGTTTTCGTTTTTGTTTTCGTTTTTGTTTTTGTTTTCGTTTTTGTTTTCGTTTTTGTTTTCGTTTTTGTTTTTGTTTTCGTTTTTGTTTTCGTTTTTGTTTTTGTTTTCCTTTTCGTTTTTGTTTGTGTTTTTGTTTTTGTCCTTGTTTCTGTCCTTGTCTTTGTCTTAATTGGTTTTTGTTTGTACGAGACTAAGTCCAGCGGCATAATGCTCTTCGATCCCACACGACCAAGTCCAGCGGCGTGTCGCTCCTAGGGCTGTTGCGAATACTTAAAAGTCCCTACGGTCAAAATCATTGGTTGCGACTCACCTTTACGAGTTGCTCGCTCGCTGCGCTCGCTCGGAATGTTATAGCCTTACCTAAAACCAATCCACCTTGCGTTCGTTTTTCGAAAAGACCGCGATTTTCCGATAATTTACAGACGCGCGGGATCGGTTTTGAGGTTAGGCTAGTTTTATAAGAGCGAGCGAAGCGAGCGAGAAGCTACATCAATTCCCGCGCTATAGTTATATATCAAATGTTCTTTACTAACAATTCTCACCGATCGAAAGAAAGTTTCTGATTTGATAGAAGAATAATAGATATGTTTCGCTAGGTACGCGATTCGTGCTGATCGATGTATCTCGATGATGTTTTTGTTTTCGTTTTTGTTTTCGTTTTTGTTTTCGTTTTTGTTTTCGTTTTTGTTTTCGTTTTTGTTTTCGTTTTTGTTTTCGTTTTCGTTTTCGTTTTTGTTTTCTTTTTTGTTTTCGTTTTTGTTTTCGTTTTTGTTTTCGTTTTTGTTTTCGTTTTTGTTTTCGTTTTTGTTTTCGTTTTTGTTTTCGTTTTTGTTTTCGTTTTTGTTTTCGTTTTTGATTTCGTTTTTGTTTTCGTTTTTGTTTTCGTTTTTGTTTTCGTTTTTGTTTTTGTGTTCGTTTTTGTTTTCGTTTTTGTTTTCGTTTTTGTTTTCGTTTTTGTTTTCGTTTTTGTTTTCGTTTTTGTTTTTGTTTTCGTTTTTGTTTTCGTTTTTGTTTTTGTTTTCCTTTTCGTTTTTGTTTGTGTTTTTGTTTTCGTTTTTGTTTTCGTTTTTGTTTTCGTTTTTGTTTTCGTTTTTGTTTTCGTTTTTGTTTTCGTTTTTGTTTTCGTGTTTGTTTTCGTTTTTGTTTTCGTTTTTGTTTTCCTTTTTTGTTTTCGTTTTTGTTTTCGTTTTTGTTTTCGTTTTTGTTTTCGTTTTTGTTTTCGTGTTTGTTTTCGTTTTTGTTTTCGTTTTTGTTTTCGTTTTTGTTTTTGTTTTCGTTTTTGTTTTCGTTTTTGTTTTCGTTTTTGTTTTTGTTTTCGTTTTTGTTTTCGTTTTTGTTTTTGTTTTCCTTTTCGTTTTTGTTTGTGTTTTTGTTTTTGTCCTTGTTTCTGTCCTTGTCTTTGTCTTAATTGGTTTTTGTTTGTACGAGACTAAGTCCAGCGGCATAATGCTCTTCGATCGCACACGACCAAGTCCAGCGGCGTGTCGCTCCTAGGGCTGTTGCGAATACTTAAAAGTCCCTACGGTCAAAATCATTGGTTGCGACTCACCTTTACGAGTTGCTCGCTCGCTGCGCTCGCTCGGAATGTTATAGCCTTACCTAAAACCAATCCACCTTGCGTTCGTTTTTCGAAAAGACCGCGATTTTCCGATAATTTACAGACGCGCGGGATCGGTTTTGAGGTTAGGCTAGTTTTATAAGAGCGAGCGAAGCGAGCGAGAAGCTACATCAATTCCCGCGCTATAGTTATATATCAAATGTTCTTTACTAACAATTCTCACCGATCGAAAGAAAGTTTCTGATTTGATAGAAGAATAACAGATATGTTTCGCTAGGTACGCGATTCGTGCTGATCGATGTATCTCGATGATGTTGTTGTTTTCGTTTTTGTTTTCATTTTTGTTTTCGTTTTTGTTTTCGTTTTTCTTTTCGTGTTTGTTTTCGTTTTTGTTTTCGTTTTTGTTTTCTTTTTTGTTTTCGTTTTTGTTTTCGTTTTTGTTTTCGTTTTTGTTTTCGTTTTTGTTTTCGTTTTTGTTTTCGTTTTTGTTTTCGTGTTTGTTTTCGTTTTTGTTTTCGTTTTCGTTTTCGTTTTTGTTTTCTTTTTTGTTTTCGTTTTTGTTTTCGTTTTTGTTTTCGTTTTTGTTTTCGTTTTTGTTTTCGTTTTTGTTTTCGTTTTTGATTTCGTTTTTGTTTTCGTTTTTGTTTTCGTTTTTGTTTTCGTTTTTGTTTTCGTTTTTGTTTTCGTTTTTGTTTTCGTTTTTGTTTTCGTGTTTGTTTTCGTTTTTGTTTTCGTTTTTGTTTTCGTTTTTGTTTTTGTTTTCGTTTTTGTTTTTGTTTTTGTCCTTGTTTCTGTCCTTGTCTTTGTCTTAATTGGTTTTTGTTTGTACGAGACTAAGTCCAGCGGCATAATGCTCTTCGATCGCACACGACCAAGTCCAGCGGCGTGTCGCTCCTAGGGCTGTTGCGAATACTTAAAAGTCCCTACGGTCAAAATCATTGGGTTGCGACTCACCTTTACGAGTTGCTCGCTCGCTGCGCTCGCTCGGAATGTTATAGCCTTACCTAAAACCAATCCACCTTGCGTTCGTTTTTCGAAAAGACCGCGATTTTCCGATAATTAACAGACGCGCGGGATCGGTTTTGAGGTTAGGCTAGTTTTATAAGAGCGAGCGAAGCGAGCGAGAAGCTACATCAATTCCCGCGCTATAGTTATATATCAAATGTTCTTTACTAACAATTCTCACCGATCGAAAGAAAGTTTCTGATTTGATAGAAGAATAACAGATATGTTTCGCTAGGTACGCGATTCGTGCTGATCGATGTATCTCGATGATGTTTTTGTTTTCGTTTTTGTTTTCGTTTTTGTTTTCGTTTTTGTTTTCGTTTTTCTTTTCGTGTTTGTTTTCGTTTTTGTTTTCGTTTTTGTTTTCGTTTTTGTTTTCGTTTTTGTTTCCGTTTTTGTTTTTGTTTTCGTTTTTGTTTTCGTTTTTGTTTTCGTTTTTGTTTTCGTTTTTGTTTTCGTTTTTGTTTTCGTTTTTGTTTTCGTTTTTGTTTTCGTTTTTGTTTTCGTTTTTGTTTTTGTTTTCGTTTTTGTTTTCGTTTTTGTTTTCGTTTTTGTTTTCGTTTTTGTTTTCGTTTTTGTTTTCGTTTTTGTTTTTGTTTTCGTTTTTGTTTTCGTTTTTGTTTTTGTTTTCCTTTTCGTTTTTGTTTTCGTTTTTGTTTTCGTTTTTGTTTTCGTTTTTGTTTTCGTTTTTGTTTTCGTTTTTGTTTTCGTTTTTGTTTTCGTTTTTGTTTTCGTTTTTGTTTTTGTTTTCGTTTTTGTTTTCGTTTTTGTTTTTGTTTTCCTTTTCGTTTTTGTTTGTGTTTTTGTTTTCGTTTTTGTTTTCGTTTTTGTTTTCGTTTTTGTTTTCTTTTTTGTTTTCGTTTTTGTTTTCGTTTTTGTTTTCTTTTTTGTTTTCGTTTTTGTTTTCGTTTTTGTTTTCGTTTTTGTTTTCGTTTTTGTTTTCGTTTTTGTTTTCGTTTTTGTTTTCGTTTTTGTTTTCGTTTTTGTTTTCGTTTTTGTTTTTGTTTTCGTTTTTGTTTTCGTTTTTGTTTTCGTTTTTGTTTTCGTTTTTGTTTTCGTTTTTGTTTTCGTTTTTGTTTTTGTTTTTGTTTTCGTTTTTGTTTTCGTTTTTGTTTTTGTTTTCCTTTTCGTTTTTGTTTTCGTTTTTGTTTTCGTTTTTGTTTTCGTTTTTGTTTTCGTTTTTGTTTTCGTTTTTGTTTTCGTTTTTGTTTTCGTTTTTGTTTTTGTTTTCGTTTTTGTTTTCGTTTTTGTTTTTGTTTTCCTTTTCGTTTTTGTTTGTGTTTTTGTTTTCGTTTTTGTTTTCGTTTTTGTTTTCGTTTTTGTTTTCGTTTTTGTTTTCGTTTTTGTTTTCGTGTTTGTTTTCGTTTTTGTTTTCGTTTTTGTTTTCGTTTTTGTTTTTGTTTTCGTTTTTGTTTTCGTTTTTGTTTTTGTTTTCGTTTTTGTTTTCGTTTTTGTTTTCGTTTTTGTTTTCGTTTTTGTTTTCGTTTTCGTTTTCGTTTTCGTTTTTGTTTTCGTTTTTGTTTTCGTTTTTGTTTTCGTTTTTGTTTTTGTTTTCCTTTTCGTTTTTGTTTGTGTTTTTGTTTTCGTTTTTGTTTTCGTTTTTGTTTTCGTTTTCGTTTTTGTTTTCGTTTTTGTTTTCGTTTTTGTTTTCGTTTTTGTTTTCGTTTTTGTTTTCGTTTTTGTTTTCGTGTTTGTTTTCGTTTTTGTTTTCGTTTTTGTTTTTGTTTTCGTTTTTGTTTTTGTTTTTGTTTTCGTGTTTGTTTTCGTTTTTGTTTTCGTTTTTGTTTTCGTTTTTGTTTTTGTTTTCGTTTTTGTTTTTGTTTTTGTCCTTGTTTCTGTCCTTGTCTTTGTCTTAATTGGTTTTTGTTTGTACGAGACTAAGTCCAGCGGCATAATGCTCTTCGATCGCACACGACCAAGTCCAGCGGCGTGTCGCTCCTAGGGCTGTTGCGAATACTTAAAAGTCCCTACGGTCAAAATCATTGGGTTGCGACTCACCTTTACGAGTTGCTCGCTCGCTGCGCTCGCTCGGAATGTTATAGCCTTACCTAAAACCAATCCACCTTGCGTTCGTTTTTCGAAAAGACCGCGATTTTCCGATAATTTACAGACGCGCGGGATCGGTTTTGAGGTTAGGCTAGTTTTATAAGAGCGAGCGAAGCGAGCGAGAAGCTACATCAATTCCCGCGCTATAGTTATATATCAAATGTTCTTTACTAACAATTCTCACCGATCGAAAGAAAGTTTCTGATTTGATAGAAGAATAACAGATATGTTTCGCTAGGTACGCGATTCGTGCTGATCGATGTATCTCGATGATGTTTTTGTTTTCGTTTTTGTTTTCGTTTTTGTTTTCGTTTTTGTTTTCGTTTTTGTTTTCGTTTTTGTTTTCGTTTTTGTTTTCGTGTTTGTTTTCGTTTTTGTTTTCGTTTTTGTTTTCGTTTTTGTTTTCGTTTTTGTTTTCGTTTTTGTTTTCGTTTTTGTTTTCGTTTTTGTTTTTGTTTTTGTTTTTGTTTTCGTTTTTGTTTTCGTTTTTGTTTTCGTTTTTGTTTTCGTTTTTGTTTTCGTTTTTGTTTTCGTTTTTGTTTTTGTTTTCGTTTTTGTTTTCGTTTTTGTTTTTGTTTTCCTTTTCGTTTTTGTTTGTGTTTTTGTTTTCGTTTTTGTTTTCGTTTTTGTTTTCGTTTTTGTTTTTGTTTTCGTTTTTGTTTTCGATTTTGTTTTCGTTTTTGTTTTCGTTTTTGTTTTTGTTTTCGTTTTTGTTTTCGTTTTTGTTTTCGTTTTTGTTTTCGTTTTTGTTTTCGTTTTTGTTTTCGTTTTTGTTTTCGTTTTTGTTTTCGTTTTTGTTTTCGTGTTTGTTTTCGTTTTTGTTTTCGTTTTTGTTTTCGTTTTTGTTTTCGTTTTTGTTTTCGTTTTTGTTTTCGTTTTTGTTTTCGTTTTTGTTTTCGTTTTTGTTTTCGTTTTTGTTTTCGTTTTTGTTTTCGTTTTTGTTTTCGTTTTTGTTTTCGTTTTTGATTTCGTTTTTGTTTTCGTTTTTGTTTTCGTTTTTGTTTTCGTTTTTGTTTTCGTTTTTGTTTTCGTTTTTGTTTTCGTTTTTGTTTTCGTTTTTGTTTTCGTTTTTGTTTTCGTTTTTGTTTTCGTTTTTGTTTTCGTTTTTGTTTTCGTTTTTGTTTTCGTTTTTGTTTTCGTTTTTGTTTTCGTTTTTGTTTTCGTTTTTGTTTTCGTTTTTGATTTCGTTTTTGTTTTCGTTTTTGTTTTCGTTTTTGTTTTCGTTTTTGTTTTCGTTTTTGATTTCGTTTTTGTTTTCGTTTTTGTTTTCGTTTTTGTTTTCGTTTTTGTTTTCGTTTTTGTTTTCGTTTTTGTTTTTGTTTTCCTTTTCGTTTTTGTTTGTGTTTTTGTTTTCGTTTTTGTTTTCGTTTTTGTTTTCGTTTTTGTTTTCGTTTTTGTTTTCGTTTTTGTTTTCGTTTTTGTTTTCGTGTTTGTTTTCGTTTTTGTTTTCGTTTTTGTTTTCGTTTTTGTTTTCGTTTTTGTTTTCGTTTTTGTTTTCGTTTTTGTTTTCGTTTTTGTTTTCGTTTTTGTTTTCGTTTTTGTTTTCGTTTTTGTTTTTGTTTTCGTTTTTGTTTTCGTTTTTGTTTTTGTTTTCGTTTTTGTTTTCGTTTTTGTTTTCGTTTTTGTTTTCGTTTTTGTTTTCGTTTTTGTTTTCGTTTTTGTTTTTGTTTTCGTTTTTGTTTTCGTTTTTGTTTTCGTTTTTGTTTTCGTTTTTGTTTTCGTTTTTGTTTTCGTTT
>NW_026869732.1:397500-400000 GCF_905332965.1 Bombus pascuorum | reverse complement strand
CGCGATTTTCCGATAATTTACAGACGCGCGGGATCGGTTTTGAGGTTAGGCTAGTTTTATAAGAGCGAGCGAAGCGAGCGAGAAGCTACATCAATTCCCGCGCTATAGTTATATATCAAATGTTCTTTACAAACAATTCTCACCGATCGAAAGAAAGTTTCTGATTTGATAGAAGAATAACAGATATGTTTCGCTAGGTACGCGATTCGTGCTGATCGATGTATCTCGATGATGTTTTTGTTTTCGTTTTTGTTTTCGTTTTTGTTTTCGTTTTTGTTTTTGTTTTCGTTTTTGTTTTCGTTTTTGTTTTCGTTTTTGTTTTTGTTTTTGTTTTTGTTTTCGTTTTTGTTTTTGTTTTCGTTTTTGTTTTCGTTTTTGTTTTCGTTTTTGTTTTCGTTTTTGTTTTCGTTTTTGTTTTCGTTTTTGTTTTCGTGTTTGTTTTCGTTTTTGTTTTCGTTTTTGTTTTCTTTTTTGTTTTCGTTTTTGTTTTCGTTTTTGTTTTCTTTTTTGTTTTCGTTTTTGTTTTCGTTTTTGTTTTCGTTTTTGTTTTCGTTTTTGTTTTCGTTTTTGTTTTCGTTTTTGTTTTCGTTTTTGTTTTCGTTTTTGTTTTTATTTTCGTTTTTGTTTTCGTTTTTGTTTTCGTTTTTGTTTTCGTTTTTGTTTTCGTTTTTGTTTTCGTTTTTGTTTTTGTTTTCGTTTTTGTTTTCGTTTTTGTTTTTGTTTTCCTTTTCGTTTTTGTTTGTGTTTTTGTTTTCGTTTTTGTTTTCGTTTTTGTTTTCGTTTTTGTTTTCGTTTTTGTTTTCGTTTTTGTTTTCGTTTTTGTTTTCGTGTTTGTTTTCGTTTTTGTTTTCGTTTTTGTTTTCGTTTTTGTTTTTGTTTTCGTTTTTGTTTTCGTTTTTGTTTTTGTTTTCCTTTTCGTTTTTGTTTGTGTTTTTGTTTTTGTCCTTGTTTCTGTCCTTGTCTTTGTCTTAATTGGTTTTTGTTTGTACGAGACTAAGTCCAGCGGCATAATGCTCTTCGATCGCACACGACCAAGTCCAGCGGCGTGTCGCTCCTAGGGCTGTTGCGAATACTTAAAAGTCCCTACGGTCAAAATCATTGGGTTGCGACTCACCTTTACGAGTTGCTTGCTCGCTGCGCTCGCTCGGAATGTTATAGCCTTACCTAAAACCAATCCACCTTGCGTTCGTTTTTCGAAAGACCGCGATTTTCCGATAATTTACAGACGCGCGGGATCGGTTTTGAGGTTAGGCTAGTTTTATAAGAGCGAGCGAAGCGAGCGGGAAGCTACATCAATTCCCGCGCTATAGTTATATATCAAATGTTCTTTACTAACAATTCTCACCGATCGAAAGAAAGTTTCTGATTTGATAGAAGAATAACAGATATGTTTCGCTAGGTACGCGATTCGTGCTGATCGATGTATCTCGATGATGTTGTTGTTTTCGTTTTTGTTTTCGTTTTTGTTTTCGTTTTTGTTTTCGTTTTTGTTTTCGTTTTTGTTTTCGTTTTTGTTTTCTTTTTTGTTTTCGTTTTTGTTTTCGTTTTTGTTTTCGTTTTTGTTTTCGTTTTTGTTTTCGTGTTTGTTTTCGTTTTTGTTTTCGTCTTTGTTTTCTTTTTTGTTTTCGTTTTTGTTTTCGTTTTTGTTTTCGTTTTTGTTTTCGTTTTTGTTTTCGTTTTTGTTTTCGTTTTTGTTTTCGTTTTTGTTTTCGTTTTTGTTTTCGTTTTTGTTTTCGTTTTTGTTTTCGTTTTTGTTTTCGTTTTTGTTTTTGTTTTCGTTTTTGTTTTCGTTTTTGTTTTCGTTTTTGTTTTTGTTTTCCTTTTCGTTTTTGTTTGTGTTTTTGTTTTCGTTTTTGTTTTCGTTTTTGTTTTCGTTTTTGTTTTCGTTTTTGTTTTCGTTTTTGTTTTCGTTTTTGTTTTCGTTTTTGATTTCGTTTTTGTTTTCGTTTTTGTTTTCTTTTTTGTTTTCGTTTTTGTTTTCGTTTTTGTTTTCTTTTTTGTTTTCGTTTTTGTTTTCGTTTTTGTTTTCGTTTTTGTTTTCGTTTTTGTTTTCGTTTTTGTTTTCGTTTTTGTTTTCGTTTTTGTTTTCGTTTTTGTTTTCGTTTTTGTTTTTGTTTTCGTTTTTGTTTTCGTTTTTGTTTTCGTTTTTGTTTTCGTTTTTGTTTTCGTTTTTGTTTTCGTTTTTGTTTTCGTTTTTGTTTTCGTTTTTGTTTTTGTTTTTGTTTTCGTTTTTGTTTTCGTTTTTGTTTTTGTTTTCCTTTTCGTTTTTGTTTGTGTTTTTGTTTTCGTTTTTGTTTTCGTTTTTGTTTTCGTTTTTGTTTTCGTTTTTGTTTTCGTTTTTGTTTTCGTTTTTGTTTTCGTTTTTGTTTTCGTTTTTGTTTTCGTTTTTGTTTTCGTTTTTGTTTTCGTTTTTGTTTTTGTTTTCGTTTTTGTTTTCGTTTTTGTTTTCGTTTTCCTTTTCGTTTTTGTTTGTGTTTTTGTTTTTGTCCTTGTTTCTGTC